>NW_026697560.1:0-45487 GCF_030435755.1 Ochotona princeps
AGTGGTTCGTATGGGAGAACAACTCCATTTGGCTCACTAACTTCACACACCATCAGGCTTCCAAGCAGCTCTCAAGGAAACTCAGTTTTCACACTCTATGCTTAGTGCCCTTTGAGTGCATTATCTAGGAATGAACCTGGTAGAGCATCCCACACAAGCGAATGCTCCACATGCGGGTTTCACATGCCACCAACTGCACATTCTCAGGCAACTTCAGCACCACAGCCGTTTCAGATAGGCCTCAATGCAAAGGCTCTAGACGCAAATATTGGTGTGAGAGCTAATTCAATCAAGGAAACACTGCATGTTGGTGAAGGGCATATGGAAGAAGGATCAGACGAGTGGTTCTTGTGGGAGAACAACTCCATTTGGCTCACTAACTTCACACACCATCAGGCTTCCAAGCAGCTCTCAAGGAAACTCAGTTTTCACACTCTATGCTTAGTGCCCTTTGAGTGCCTAGGACTGAAATGAAGCTTGGTGAGCATCCCACACAAACGAATGCTCCACATGCGGGTTTCACATGCCACCAACTCCACATTCTCAGGCAACTTCAGCGCCACAGCCGTTTTCAGATAGCCCTCAATGCAAAGGCTCTAGACGCAAATATTGGTGTGAGAGCTAATTCAATCAAGGAAACACTGCATGTTGGTGAAGGGCATATGGAAGAAGGATCAGCCGAGTGGTTCTTGTGGGAGAACAACTCCATTTGGCTCACTAACTTCACACACCATCAGGCTTCCAAGCAGCTCTCAAGGAAACTCAGTTTTCACACTCTATGCTTAGTGCCCTTTGAGTGCATTATCTAGGGATGAACCTGGTAGAGCATCCCACACAAACGAATGCTCCACATGCGGGTTTCACATGCCACCAACTCCACATTCTCAGGCAACTTCAGCGCCACAGCCGTTTTCAGATAGCCCACAATGCAAAGGCTCTAGACGCAAATATTGGTGTGAGAGCTAATTCAATCAAGGAAACACTGCATGTTGGTGAAGGGCATATTGAAGAAGGATCAGCCGAGTGGTTCTTGTGGGAGAGCAACTCCATTTGGCTCACTAACTTCACACACCATCAGGCTTCCAAGCAGCTCTCAAGGAAACTCAGTTTTCACACTCTATGCTTAGTGCCCTTTGAGTGCATTATCTAGGAATGAACCTGGTAGAGCATCCCACACAAACAAATGCTCCACATCCGGGTTTCACATGCCACCAACTCCACATTCACAGGCAACTTCAGCGCCACAGCCGTTTTCAGATAGCCCTCAATGCAAAGGCTCTAGACGCAAATATTGGTGTGAGAGCTAATTCAATCAAGGAAACACTGCATGTTGGTGAAGGGCATATTGAAGAAGGATCAGCCGAGTGGTTCTTGTGGGAGAACAACTCCATTTCGCTCATTAACTTCACACACCATCAGGCTTCCAAGCAGCTCTCAAGGAAACTCAGTTTTCACACTCTATGCTTAGTGTTCTTTGAGTTAATTATCTAGGGATGAACCTGGTATAGCATCCCACACAAACGAATGCTCCACATGCGGGTTTCACATGCCACCAAGTCCACATTCTCAGGCAACTTCAGCGCCACAGCCGTTTTCAGATAGCCCTCAATGCAAAGGCTCTAGACGCAAATATTGGTGTGAGAGCTAATTCAATCAAGGAAACACTGCATGTTGGTGAAGGGCATATTGAAGAAGGATCAGCCGAGTGGTTCTTGTGGGAGAACAACTCCATTTGGCTCACTAACTTCACACACCATCAGGCTTCCAAGCAGCTCTCAAGGAAACTCAGTTTTCACACTCTATGCTTAGTGCCCTTTGAGTGCATTATCTAGGAATGAACCTGGTAGAGCATCCCACACAAACGAATGCTCCACATGCGGGTTTCACATGCCACCAACTCCACATTCTCAGGCAACTTCAGCGCCACAGCCGTTTTCAGATAGCCCTCAATGCAAAGGCTCTAGACGCAAATATTGGTGTGAGAGCTAATTCAATCAAGGAAACACTGCATGTTGGTGAAGGGCATATTGAAGAAGGATCAGCCGAGTGGTTCTTGTGGGAGAACAACTCCATTTGGGTCACTAACTTCACACACCATCAGGCTTCCAAGCAGCTCTCAAGGAAACTCAGTTTTCACACTCTATGCTTAGTGCCCTTTGAGTGCATTATCTAGGAATGAACCTGGTATAGCATCCCACACAAACGAATGCTCCACATGCGGGTTTCACATGCCACCAACTCCACATTCTCAGGCAACTTCAGCGCCACAGCCGTTTTCAGATAGCCCTCAATGCAAAGGCTCTAGACGCAAATATTGGTGTGGGGGATAATTCAATCAAGGAAACACTGCATGTTGGTGAGGGGCATATTGAAGAAGGATCAGCCGAGTGGTTCTTGTGGGAGAACAACTCCATTTGGCTCACTAACTTCACACACCATCAGGCTCCCAAGCAGCTCTCAAGGAAACTCAGTTTTCACACTCTATGCTTAGTGCCCTTTGAGTGCCTAGGACTGAAATGAAGCTTGGTGAGAATCCCACACAAACGAATGCTCCACATGCGGGTTTCACATGACACCAACTCCACATTCACAGGCAACTTCAGCGCCACAGCCGTTTTCAGATAGCCCTCAATGCAAAGGCTCTAGACGCAAATATTGGTGTGAGAGCTAATTCAATCAAGGAAACACTGCATGTTGGTGAAGGGCATATTGAAGAACGATCAGCCGAGTGGTTTTTTGTGGGAGAACAACTCCATTTGGGTCACTAACTTCACACACCATCAGGCTTCCAAGCAGCTCTCAAGGAAACTCAGTTTTCACACTCTATGCTTAGTGCCCTTTGAGTGCATTATCTAGGAATGAACCTGGTAGAGCATCCCACACAAACGAATGCTCCACATGCGGGTTTCACATGCCACCAACTCCACATTCACAGGCAACTTCAGCGCCACAGCCTTTTTCAGATAGCCCTCAATGCAAAGGCTCTAGACGCAAATATTGGTGTGAGAGCTAATTCAATCAAGGAAACACTGCATGTTGGTGAAGGGCATATTGAAGAAGGATCAGCCGAGTGGTTCTTGTGGGAGAACAACTCCATTTGGCTCACTAACTTCACACACCATCAGGCTTCCAAGCAGCTCTCAAGGAAACTCAGTTTTCACACTCTATGCTTAGTGCCCTTTGAGTGCCTAGGACTGAAATGAACCTGGTAGAGCATCCCACACAAACGAATGCTCCACATGCGGGTTTCACATGCCACCAACTGCACATTCTCAGGCAACTTCAGCACCACAGCCGTTTTCAGATAGGCCTCAATGCAAAGGCTCTAGACGCAAATATTGGTGTGAGAGCTAATTCAATCAAGGAAACACTGCATGTTGGTGAAGGGCATATGGAAGAAGGATCAGACGAGTGGTTCTTGTGGGAGAACAACTCCATTTGGCTCACTAACTTCACACACCATCAGGCTTCCAAGCAGCTCTCAAGGAAACTCAGTTTTCACACTCTATGCTTAGTGCCCTTTGAGTGCCTAGGACTGAAATGAAGCTTGGTGAGCATCCCACACAAACGAATGCTCCACATGCGGGTTTCACATGCCACCAACTCCACATTCTCAGGCAACTTCAGCGCCACAGCCGTTTTCAGATAGCCCTCAATGCAAAGGCTCTAGACGCAAATATTGGTGTGAGAGCTAATTCAATCAAGGAAACACTGCATGTTGGTGAAGGGCATATGGAAGAAGGATCAGCCGAGTGGTTCTTGTGGGAGAACAACTCCATTTGGCTCACTAACTTCACACACCATCAGGCTTCCAAGCAGCTCTCAAGGAAACTCAGTTTTCACACTCTATGCTTAGTGCCCTTTGAGTGCATTATCTAGGGATGAACCTGGTAGAGCATCCCACACAAACGAATGCTCCACATGCGGGTTTCACATGCCACCAACTCCACATTCTCAGGCAACTTCAGCGCCACAGCCGTTTTCAGATAGCCCACAATGCAAAGGCTCTAGACGCAAATATTGGTGTGAGAGCTAATTCAATCAAGGAAACACTGCATGTTGGTGAAGGGCATATTGAAGAAGGATCAGCCGAGTGGTTCTTGTGGGAGAGCAACTCCATTTGGCTCACTAACTTCACACACCATCAGGCTTCCAAGCAGCTCTCAAGGAAACTCAGTTTTCACACTCTATGCTTAGTGCCCTTTGAGTGCATTATCTAGGAATGAACCTGGTAGAGCATCCCACACAAACAAATGCTCCACATCCGGGTTTCACATGCCACCAACTCCACATTGACAGGCAACTTCAGCGCCACAGCCGTTTTCAGATAGCCCTCAATGCAAAGGCTCTAGACGCAAGTATTGGTGTGAGAGCTAATTCAATCAAGGAAACACTGCATGTTGGTGAAGGGCATATTGAAGAAGGATCAGCCGAGTGGTTCTTGTGGGAGAACAACTCCATTTGGCTCACTAACTTCACACACCATCAGGCTTCCAAGCAGCTCTCAAGGAAACTCAGTTTTCACACTCTATGCTTAGTGCCCTTTGAGTGCATTATCTAGGGATGAACCTGGTAGAGCATCCCACACAAACGAATGCTCCACATGCGGGTTTCACATGCCACCAACTCCACATTCACAGGCAACTTCAGCGCCACAGCCGTTTTCAGATAGCCCTCAATGCAAAGGCTCTAGACGCAAATATTGGTGTGAGAGCTAATTCAATCAAGGAAACACTGCATGTTGGTGAAGGGCATATTGAAGAAGGATCAGCCGAGTGGTTCTTGTGGGAGAACAACTCCATTTGGCTCATTAACTTCACACACCATCAGGCTTCCAAGCAGCTCTCAAGGAAACTCAGTTTTCACACTCTATGCTTAGTGTTCTTTGAGTTAATTATCTAGGGATGAACCTGGTATAGCATCCCACACAAACGAATGCTCCACATGCGGGTTTCACATGCCACCAAGTCCACATTCTCAGGCAACTTCAGCGCCACAGCCGTTTTCAGATAGCCCTCAATGCAAAGGCTCTAGACGCAAATATTGGTGTGAGAGCTAATTCAATCAAGGAAACACTGCATGTTGGTGAAGGGCATATTGAAGAAGGATCAGCCGAGTGGTTCTTGTGGGAGAACAACTCCATTTGGGTCACTAACTTCACACACCATCAGGCTTCCAAGCAGCTCTCAAGGAAACTCAGTTTTCACACTCTATGCTTAGTGCCCTTTGAGTGCATTATCTAGGAATGAACCTGGTATAGCATCCCACACAAACGAATGCTCCACATGCGGGTTTCACATGCCACCAACTCCACATTCTCAGGCAACTTCAGCGCCACAGCCGTTTTCAGATAGCCCTCAATGCAAAGGCTCTAGACGCAAATATTGGTGTGAGAGCTAATTCAATCAAGGAAACACTGCATGTTGGTGAAGGGCATATTGAAGAAGGAGCAGCCGAGTGGTTCTTGTGGGAGAACAACTCCATTTGGCTCACTAACTTCACACACCATCAGGCTTCCAAGCAGCTCTCAAGGAAACTCAGTTTTCACACTCTATGCTTAGTGCTCTTTGAGTTAATTATCTAGTAATGAACCTGGTAGAGCATCCCACACAAACGAATGCTCCACATGCGGGTTTCACATGCCACCAACTCCACATTCACAGGCAACTTCAGCGCCACAGCCGTTTTCAGATAGCCCTCAATGCAAAGGCTCTAGACGCAAATAAGGTGTGAGAGCTAATTCAATCAAGGAAACACTGCATGTTGGTGAAGGGCATATTGAAGAAGGATCAGCCGAGTGGTTCGTGTGGGAGAACAACTCCATTTGGCTCACTAACTTCACACACCATCAGGCTTCCAAGCAGCTCTCAAGGAAACTCAGTTTTCACACTCTATGCTTAGTGCCCTTTGAGTGCATTATCTAGGAATGAACATGGTAGAGCATCCCACACAAACGAATGCTCCACATGCGGGTTTCACATGCCACCAACTCCACATTCTCAGGCAACTTCAGCGCCACAGCCGTTTTCAGATAGCCCTCAATGCAAAGGTTCTAGACGCAAATATTGGTGTGAGAGCTAATTCAATCAAGGAAACACTGCATGTTGGTGAAGGGCATATTGAAGAAGGATCAGCCGAGTGGTTCTTGTGGGAGAGCAACTCCATTTGGCTCACTAACTTCACACACCATCAGGCTTCCAAGCAGCTCTCAAGGAAACTCAGTTTTCACACTCTATGCTTAGTGCCCTTTGAGTGCATTATCTAGGAATGAACCTGGTAGAGCATCCCACACAAACGAATGCTCCACATGCGGGTTTCACATGCCACCAACTCCACATTCACAGGCAACTTCAGCGCCACAGCCGTTTTCAGATAGCCCTCAATGCAAAGGCTCTAGACGCAAATATTGGTGTGAGAGCTAATTCAATCAAGGAAACACTGCATGTTGGTGAAGTGCATATTGAAGAAGGATCAGCCGTGTGGTTTTTTGTGGGAGAACAACTCCATTTGGCTCACTAACTTCACACACCATCAGGCTTCCAAGCAGCTCTCAAGGAAACTCAGTTTTCACACTCTGTGCTTAGTGCCCTTTGAGTGCATTATCTAGGAATGAACCTGGTAGAGCATCCCACACAAACTAAAGCTCCACATGCGGGTTTCACATGCCACCAACTCCACATTCTCAGGCAACTTCAGCGCCACAGCCGTTTTCAGATAGCCCTCAATGCAAAGGCTCTAGACGCAAATATTGGTGTGGGAGCTAATTCAATCAAGGAATCACTGCATGTTGGTGAAGGGCATATTGAACAAGGATCAGCCGAGTGGTTCTTATGGGAGAACAACTCCATTTGGCTCACTAACTTCACACACCATCAGGCTTCCAAGAAGCTCTCAAGGGAACTCAGTTTTCAAACTCTGTGCTTAGTGCCCTTTGAGTGCATTATCTACGAATGAACCTGGTAGAGCATCCCACACAAACGAATGCTCCACATGCGGGTTTCACATGCCACCAACTCCACATTCACAGGCAACTTCAGCGCCACAGCCGTTTTCAGATAGCCCTCAATGCAAAGGCTCTAGACGCAAATATTGGTGTGGGAGCTAATTTAATCAAGGAATCACTGCATGTTGGTGAAGGGCATATTGAAGAAGGATCAGCCGAGTGGTTCTTGTTTGAGAACAACTGCATTTGAATCACTAACTTCACACACCATCAGGCTTCCAAGCAGCTCTCAAGGAAACTCAGTTTTCACACTCTATGCTTAGTGCCCTTTGAGTGCATTATCTAGGAATGAACCTGGTAGAGCATCCCACACAAGCGAATGCTCCACATGCGGGTTTCACATGCCACCAACTCCACATTCACAGGCAACTTCAGCGCCACAGCCGTTTTCAGATAGCCCTCAATGCAAAGGATCCAGACGCAAATATTGGTGTGGGAGCTAATTCAATCAAGGAAACACTGCATGTTGGTGAAGGGCATATTGAAGAAGGATCAGCCGAGTGGTTCTTGTGGGAGAACAACTCCATTTGGCTCACTAACTTCACACACCATCAGGCTCCCAAGCAGCTCTCAAGGAAACTCAGTTTTCACACTCTATGCTTAGTGCCCTTTGAGTGCCTAGGACTGAAATGAAGCTTGGTGAGCATCCCACACAAACGAATGCTCCACATGCGGGTTTCACATGACACCAACTCCACATTCACAGGCAACTTCAGCGCCACAGCCGTTTTCAGATAGCCCTCAATGCAAAGGCTCTAGACGCAAGTATTGGTGTGAGAGCTAATTCAATCAAGGAAACACTGCATGTTGGTGAAGGGCATATTGAAGAACCATCAGCCGAGTGGTTTTTTGTGGGAGAACAACTCCATTTGGGTCACTAACTTCACACACCATCAGGCTTCCAAGCAGCTCTCAAGGAAACTCAGTTTTCACACTCTATGCTTAGTGCCCTTTGAGTGCATTATCTAGGGATGAACCTGGTAGAGCATCCCACACAAACGAATGCTCCACATGCGGGTTTCACATGCCACCAACTCCACATTCACAGGCAACTTCAGCGCCACAGCCTTTTTCAGATAGCCCTCAATGCAAAGGCTCTAGACGCAAATATTGGTGTGAGAGCTAATTCAATCAAGGAAACACTGCATGTTGGTGAAGGGCATATTGAAGAAGGATCAGCCGAGTGGTTCTTGTGGGAGAACAACTCCATTTGGCTCACTAACTTCACACACCATCAGGCTTCCAAGCAGCTCTCAAGGAAACTCAGTTTTCACACTCTATGCTTAGTGCCCTTTGAGTGCCTAGGACTGAAATGAACCTGGTAGAGCATCCCACACAAACGAATGCTCCACATGCGGGTTTCACATGCCACCAACTCCACATTCTCACGCAACTTCAGCGCCACAGCAGTTTTCACATAGCCCTCAATGCAAAGGCTCTAGACGCAAATATTGGTGTGAGAGCTAATTCAATCAAGGAAACACTGCATGTTGGTGAAGGGCATATTGAAGAAGGATCAGCCGAGTGGTTCTTGTGGGAGAACAACTCCATTTGGCTCACTAACTTCACACACCATCAGGCTTCCAAGCAGCTCTCAAGGAAACTCAGTTTTCACACTCTATGCTTAGTGCCCTTTGAGTGCATTATCTAGGAATGAACCTGGTAGAGCATCCCACACAAACGAATGCTCCACATGCGGGTTTCACATGCCACCAACTCCACATTCTCAGGCAACTTCAGCGCCACAGCCGTTTTCAGATAGCCCTCAATGCAAAGGCTCTAGACGCAAATATTGGTGTGAGAGCTAATTCAATCAAGGAAACACTGCATGTTGGTGAAGGGCACATGGAAGAAGGATCAGACGAGTGGTTCGTGTGGGAGAACAACTCCATTTGGCTCACTAACTTCACACACCATCAGGCTTCCAAGCAGCTCTCAAGGAAACTCAGTTTTCACACTCTATGCTTAGTGCCCTTTGAGTGCATTATCTAGGAATGAACCTGGTAGAGCATCCCACACAAACGAATGCTCCACATGCGGGTTTCACATGCCACCAACTCCACATTCACAGGCAACTTCAGCGCCACAGCCGTTTTCAGATAGCCCTCAATGCAAAGGCTCTAGACGCAAATATTGGTGTGGGGGATAATTCAATCAAGGAAACACTGCATGTTGGTGAAGGGCATATTGAAGAACGATCAGCCGAGTGGTTCTTGTGGGAGAACAACTCCATTTGGCTCACTAACTTCACACACCATCAGGCTTCCAAGCAGCTCTCAAGGAAACTCAGTTTTCACACTCTATGCTTAGTGCCCTTTGAGTGCATTATCTAGGAATGAACCTGGTAGAGCATCCCACACAAGCGAATGCTCCACATGCGGGTTTCACATGCCACCAACTGCACATTCTCAGGCAACTTCAGCGCCACAGCCGTTTTCAGATAGCCCTCAATGCAAAGGCTCTAGACGCAAATATTGGTGTGAGAGCTAATTCAATCAAGGAAACACTGCATGTTGGTGAAGGGCATATGGAAGAAGGATCAGACGAGTGGTTCTTGTGGGAGAACAACTCCATTTGGCTCACTAACTTCACACACCATCAGGCTTCCAAGCAGCTCTCAAGGAAACTCAGTTTTCACACTCTATGCTTAGTGCCCTTTGAGTGCATTATCTAGGAATGAACCTGGTAGAGCATCCCACACAAGCGAATGCTCCACATGCGGGTTTCACATGCCACCAACTGCACATTCTCAGGCAACTTCAGCGCCACAGCCGTTTTCAGATAGCCCTCAATGCAAAGGCTCTAGACGCAAATATTGGTGTGAGAGCTAATTCAATCAAGGAAACACTGCATGTTGGTGAAGGGCATATGGAAGAAGGATCAGATGAGTGGTTCTTGTGGGAGAACAACTCCATTTGGCTCACTAACTTCACACACCATCAGGCTTCCAAGCAGCTCTCAAGGAAACTCAGTTTTCACACTCTATGCTTAGTGCCCTTTGAGTGCCTAGGACTGAAATGAAGCTTTGTGAGCATCCCACACAAACGAATGCTCCACATGCGGGTTTCACATGCCACCAACTCCACATTCTCAGGCAACTTCAGCACCACAGCCGTTTTCAGATAGCCCTCAATGCAAAGGCTCTAGACGCAAATATTGGTGTGAGAGCTAATTCAATCAAGGAAACACTGCATGTTGGTGAAGGGCATATGGAAGAAGGATCAGCCGAGTGGTTCTTGTGGGAGAACAACTCCATTTGGCTCACTAACTTCACACACCATCAGGCTTCCAAGCAGCTCTCAAGGAAACTCAGTTTTCACACTCTATGCTTAGTGCTCTTTGAGTTCATTATCTAGGGATGAACCTGGTAGAGCATCCCACACAAACGAATGCTCCACATGCGGGTTTCACATGCCACCAACTCCACATTCTCAGGCAACTTCAGCGCCACAGCCGTTTTCAGATAGCCCACAATGCAAAGGCTCTAGACGCAAATATTGGTGTGAGAGCTAATTCAATCAAGGAAACACTGCATGTTGGTGAAGGGCATATTGAAGAAGGATCAGCCGAGTGGTTCTTGTGGGAGAGCAACTCCATTTGGCTCACTAACTTCACACACCATCAGGCTTCCAAGCAGCTCTCAAGGAAACTCAGTTTTCACACTCTATGCTTAGTGCCCTTTGAGTGCATTATCTAGGAATGAACCTGGTAGAGCATCCCACACAAACGAATGCTCCACATGCGGGTTTCACATGCCACCAACTCCACATTCACAGGCAACTTCAGCGCCACAGCCGTTTTCAGATAGCCCTCAATGCAAAGGCTCTAGACGCAAATATTGGTGTGAGAGCTAATTCAATCAAGGAAACACTGCATGTTGGTGAAGGGCATATTGAAGAAGGATCAGCCGAGTGGTTCGTGTGGGAGAACAACTCCATTTGGCTCACTAACTTCACACACCATCAGGCTTCCAAGCAGCTCTCAAGGAAACTCAGTTTTCACACTCTATGCTTAGTGCTCTTTGAGTTCATTATCTAGGGATGAACCTGGTAGAGCATCCCACACAAACGAATGCTCCACATGCGGGCTTCACATGCCACCAACTCCACATTCACAGGCAACTTCAGCGCCACAGCCGTTTTCAGATAGCCCTCAATGCAAAGGCTCTAGACACAAGTATTGGTGTGAGAGCTAATTCAATCAAGGAAACACTGCATGTTGGTGAAGGGCACATTGAAGAAGGATCAGCCGAGTGGTTCTTGTGGGAGAACAACTCCATTTGGCTCACTAACTTCACACACCATCAGGCTTCCAAGCAGCTCTCAAGGAAACTCAGTTTTCACACTCTATGCTTAGTGCCCTTTGACAGCATTATCTAGGAATGAACCTGGTAGAGCATCCCACACAAACGAATGCTCCACATGCGGGTTTCACATGCCACCAACTCCACATTCACAGGCAACTTCAGCGCCACAGCCGTTTTCAGATAGCCCTCAATGCAAAGGCTCTAGACACAAGTATTTGTGTGAGAACTAATTCAATCAAGGAAACACTGCATGTTGGTGAAGGGCATATTGAAGAAGGATCAGCCGAGTGGTTCTTGTGGGAGAACAACTCCATTTGGCTCACTAACTTCACACACCATCAGGCTTCCAAGCAGCTCTCAAGGAAACTCAGTTTTCACACTCTATGCTTAGTGCTCTTTGAGTTCATTATCTAGGGATGAACCTGGTAGAGCATCCCACACAAACGAATGCTCCACATGCGGGTTTCACATGCCACCAACTCCACATTCACAGGCAACTTCAGCGCCACAGCCGTTTTCAGATAGCCCTCAATGCAAAGGCTCTAGACGCAAATATTGGTGTGAGAGCTAATTCAATCAAGGAAACACTGCATGTTGGTGAAGGGAATATTGAAGAAGGATCAGCCGAGTGGTTCGTGTGGGAGAACAACTCCATTTGGCTCACTAACTTCACACACCATCAGGCTTCCAAGCAGCTCTCAAGGAAACTCAGTTTTCACACTCTATGCTTAGTGCTCTTTGAGTTCATTATCTAGGGATGAACCTGGTAGAGCATCCCACACAAACGAATGCTCCACATGCGGGCTTCACATGCCACCAACTCCACATTCACAGGCAACTTCAGCGCCACAGCCGTTTTCAGATAGCCCTCAATGCAAAGGCTCTAGACACAAGTATTGGTGTGAGAGCTAATTCAATCAAGGAAACACTGCATGTTGGTGAAGGGCACATTGAAGAAGGATCAGCCGAGTGGTTCTTGTGGGAGAACAACTCCATTTGGCTCACTAACTTCACACACCATCAGGCTTCCAAGCAGCTCTCAAGGAAACTCAGTTTTCACAGTCTATGCTTAGTGCCCTTTGACAGCATTATCTAGGAATGAACCTGGTAGAGCATCCCACACAAACGAATGCTCCACATGCGGGTTTCACATGCCACCAACTCCACATTCACAGGCAACTTCAGCGCCACAGCCGTTTTCAGATAGCCCTCAATGCAAAGGCTCTAGACGCAAATATTGGTATGAGAGCTAATTCAATCAAGGAAACACTGCATGTTTGTGAAGGGCATATTGAAGAAGGATCAGCCGAGTGGTTCTTGTGGGAGAACAACTCCATTTGGCTCACTAACTTCACACACCATCAGGCTTCCAAGCAGCTCTCAAGGAAACTCAGTTTTCACACTCTATGCTTAGTGCCCTTTGAGTGCATTATCTAGGAATGAACCTGGTAGAGCATCCCACACAAACGAATGCTCCACATGCGGGTTTCACATGCCACCAACTCCACATTCTCAGGCAACTTCAGCGCCACAGCCGTTTTCAGATACCCCTCAATGCAAAGGCTCTAGACGCAAATATTGGTGTGAGAGCTAATTCAATCAAGGAAACACTGCATGTTGGTGAAGGGCATATGGAAGAAGGATCAGCCGAGTGGTTCTTGTGGGAGAACAACTCCATTTGGCTCACTAACTTCACACACCATCAGGCTTCCAAGCAGCTCTCAAGGAAACTCAGTTTTCACACTCTATGCTTAGTGCCCTTTGAGTGCATTATCTAGGAATGAACCTGGTAGAGCATCCCACACAAACGAATGCTCCACATGCGGGTTTCACATGCCACCAACTCCACATTCTCAGGCAACTTCAGCGCCACAGCCGTTTTCAGATAGCCCTCAATGCAAAGGCTCTAGACGCAAATATTGGTGTGAGAGCTAATTCAATCAAGGAAACACTGCATGTTGGTGAAGGGCATATTGAAGAAGGATCAGCCGAGTGGTTCTTGTGGGAGAACAACTCCATTTGGCTCACTAACTTCACACACCATCAGGCTTCCAAGCAGCTCTCAAGGAAACTCAGTTTTCACACTCTATGCTTAGTGCCCTTTGAGTGCATTATCTAGGAATGAACCTGGCAGAGCATCCCACACAAACGAATGCTCCACATGCGGGTTTCACATGCCACCAACTCCACATTCTCAGGCAACTTCAGCGCCACAGCCGTTTTCAGATAGCCCTCAATGCAAAGGCTCTAGACGCAAATATTGGTGTGAGAGCTAATTCAATCAAGGAAACACTGCATGTTGGTGAAGGGCATATTGAAGAAGGATCAGCCGAGTGGTTCTTGTGGGAGAACAACTCCATTTGGCTCACTAACTTCACACACCATCAGGCTTCCAAGCAGCTCTCAAGGAAACTCAGTTTTCACACTCTATGCTTAGTGCCCTTTGAGTGCATTATCTAGGAATGAACCTGGTAGAGCATCCCACACAAACGAATGCTCCACATGCGGGTTTCACATGCCACCAACTCCACATTCACAGGCAACTTCAGCGCCACAGCCGTTTTCAGATAGCCCTCAATGCAAAGGCTCTAGACGCAAATATTGGTGTGAGAGCTAATTCAATCAAGGAAACACTGCATGTTTGTGAAGGGCATATTGAAGAAGGATCAGCCGAGTGGTTCTTGTGGGAGAACAACTCCATTTGGCTCACTAACTTCACACACCATCAGGCTTCCAAGCAGCTCTCAAGGAAACTCAGTTTTCACACTCTATGCTTAGTGCCCTTTGAGTGCATTATCTAGGAATGAACCTGGTAGAGCATCCCACACAAACGAATGCTCCACATGCGGGTTTCACATGCCACCAACTCCACATTCTCAGGCAACTTCAGCGCCACAGCCGTTTTCAGATAGCCCTCAATGCAAAGGCTCTAGACGCAAATATTGGTGTGAGAGCTAATTCAATCAAGGAAACACTGCATGTTGGTGAAGGGCATATTGAAGAAAGATCAGCCGAGTGGTTCTTGTGTGAGAACAACTCCATTTGGCTCACTAACTTCACACACCATCAGGCTTCCAAGCAGCTCTCAAGGAAACTCAGTTTTCACACTCTATGCTTAGTGCCCTTTGAGTGCGTTATCTAGGAATGAACCTGGTAGAGCATCCCACACAAACGAATGCTCCACATGCGGGTTTCACATGCCACCAACTCCACATTGACAGGCAACTTCAGCGCCACAGCCGTTTTCAGATAGCCCTCAATGCAAAGGCTCTAGACGCAAATATTGGTGTGAGAGCTAATTCAATCAAGGAAACACTGCATGTTGGTGAAGGGCATATTGAAGAAGGATCAGCCGAGTGGTTCTTGTGGGAGAACAACTCCATTTGGCTCACTAACTTCACAAACCATCAGGCTTCTAAGCAGCTCTCAAGGAAACTCAGTTTTCACAGTCTATGCTTAGTGCCGTTTGAGTACCTAGGACTGAAATGAAGCTTGGTGAGCATCCCACACAAACGAATGCTCCACATGCGGGTTTCACATGCCACCAAATCCACATTCTCAGGCAACTTCAGCGCCACAGCCGTTTTCAGATAGCCCTCAATGCAAAGGCTCTAGACGCAAATATTGGTGTGAGAGCTAATTCAATCAAGGAAACACTGCATGTTGGTGAAGGGCATATTGAAGAAGGATCAGCCGAGTGGTTCTTGTGGGAGAACAACTCCATTTGGCTCACTAACTTCACACACCATCAGGCTTCTAAGCAGCTCTCAAGGAAACTCAGTTTTCACACTCTATGCTTAGTGCCCTTTGAGTGCATTATCTAGGAATGAACCTGGTAGAGCATCCCACACAAACGAATGCTCCACATGCGGGTTTCACATGCCACCAACTCCACATTCACAGGCAACTTCAGCGCCACAGCCGTTTTCAGATAGCCCTCAATGCAAAGGCTCTAGACGCAAATATTGGTGTGAGAGCTAATTCAATCAAGGAAACACTGCATGTTGGTGGAGGGCATATTGAAGAAGGATCAGCCGAGTGGTTCTTGTGGGAGAACAACTCCATTTGGCTCACTAACTTCACAAACCATCAGGCTTCTAAGCAGCTCTCAAGGAAACTCAGTTTTCACAGTCTATGCTTAGTGCCGTTTGAGTACCTAGGACTGAAATGAACCTTGGTGAGCATCCCACACAAACGAATGCTCCACATGCGGGTTTCACATGCCACCAACTCCACATTGACAGGCAACTTCAGCGCCACAGCCGTTTTCAGATAGCCCTCAATGCAAAGGCTCTAGACGCAAATATTGGTGTGAGAGCTAATTCAATCAAGGAAACACTGCATGTTGGTGAAGGGCATATTGAAGAAGGATCAGCCGAGTGGTTCTTGTGGGAGAACAACTCCATTTGGCTCACTAACTTCACAAACCATCAGGCTTCTAAGCAGCTCTCAAGGAAACTCAGTTTTCACAGTCTATGCTTAGTGCCGTTTGAGTACCTAGGACTGAAATGAAGCTTGGTGAGCATCCCACACAAACGAATGCTCCACATGCGGGTTTCACATGCCACCAACTCCACATTCACAGGCAACTTCAGCGCCACAGCCGTTTTCAGATAGCCCTCAATGCAAAGGCTCTAGACGCAAATATTGGTGTGAGAGCTAATTCAATCAAGGAAACACTGCATGTTGGTGAAGGGCATATTGAAGAACGATCAGCCGAGTGGTTCTTGTGGGAGAACAACTCCATTTGGCTCACTAACTTCACACACCATCAGGCTTCCAAGCAGCTCTCAAGGAAACTCAGTTTTCACACTCTATGCTTAGTGCCCTTTGAGTGCATTATCTAGGAATGAACCTGGTAGAGCATCCCACACAAACGAATGCTCCACATGCGGGTTTCACATGCCACCAACTCCACATTCACAGGCAACTTCAGCGCCACAGCCGTTTTCAGATAGCCCTCAATGCAAAGGCTCTAGATGCAAATATTGTTGTGAGAGCTAATTCAATCAAGGAAACATTGCATGTTGGTGGAGGGCATATTGAAGAAGGATCAGCCGAGTGGTTCTTGTGGGAGAACAACTCCATTTGGCTCACTAACTTCACAAACCATCAGGCTTCTAAGCAGCTCTCAAGGAAACTCAGTTTTCACAGTCTATGCTTAGTGCCCTTTGAGTACCTAGGACTGAAATGAAGCTTGGTGAGCATCCCACACAAACGAATGCTCCACATGCGGGTTTCACATGCCACCAACTCCACATTCACAGGCAACTTCAGCGCCACAGCCGTTTTCAGATAGCCCTCAATGCAAAGGCTCTAGACGCAAATATTGGTGTGAGAGTTAATTCAATCAAGGAAACACTGCATGTTGGTGAAGGGCATATTGAAGAAGGATCAGCCGAGTGGTTCTTGTGGGAGAACAACTCCATTTGGCTCACTAACTTCACACACCATCAGGCTTCCAAGCAGCTCTCAAGGAAACTCAGTTTTCACACTCTATGCTTAGTGCCCTTTGAGTGCATTATCTACGAATGAACCTGGTAGAGCATCCCACACAAACGAATGCTCCACATGCGGGTTTCACATGCCACCAACTGCACATTCTCAGGCAACTTCAGCGCCACAGCCGTTTTCAGATAGCCCTCAATGCAAAGGCTCTAGACGCAAATATTGGTGTGAGAGCTAATTCAATCAAGGAAACACTGCATGTTGGTGAAGGGCATATTGAAGAAGGATCAGCCGAGTGGTTCTTGTGGGACAACAACTCCATTTGGCTCACTAACTTCACACACCATCAGGCTTCCAAGCAGCTCTCAAGGAAACTCAGTTTTCACACTCTATGCTTAGTGCCCTTTGAGTGCATTATCTAGGAATGAACCTGGTAGAGCATCCCACACAAACGAATGCTCCACATGCGGGTTTCACATGCCACCAACTCCACATTCACAGGCAACTTCAGCGCCACAGCCGTTTTCAGATAGCCCTCAATGCAAAGGCTCTAGACGCAAATATTGGTGTGAGAGCTAATTCAATCAAGGAAACACTGCATGTTGGTGGAGGGCATATTGAAGAAGGATCAGCCGAGTGGTTCTTGTGGGAGAACAACTCCATTTGGCTCACTAACTTCACAAACCATCAGGCTTCTAAGCAGCTCTCAAGGAAACTCAGTTTTCACAGTCTATGCTTAGTGCCGTTTGAGTACCTAGGACTGAAATGAAGCTTGGTGAGCATCCCACACAAACGAATGCTCCACATGCGGGTTTCACATGCCACCAACTCCACATTCACAGGCAACTTCAGGGCCACAGCCGTTTTCAGATAGCCCTCAATGCAAAGGCTCTAGACGCAAATATTGGTGTGAGAGCTAATTCAATCAAGGAAACACTGCATGTTGGTGAAGGGCATATTGAAGAAGGATCAGCCGAGTGGTTCTTGTGGGAGAACAACTCCATTTGGCTCACTAACTTCACACACCATCAGGCTTCCAAGCAGCTCTCAAGGAAACTCAGTTTTCACACTCTATGCTTAGTGCCCTTTGAGTGCATTATCTAGGAATGAACCTGGTAGAGCATCCCACACAAACGAATGCTCCACATGCGGGTTTCACATGCCACCAACTCCACATTCTCAGGCAACTTCAGCGCCACAGCCGTTTTCAGATAGCCCTCAATGCAAAGGCTCTAGACGCAAATATTGGTGTGAGAGCTAATTCAATCAAGGAAACACTGCATGTTGGTGAAGGGCATATTGAAGAAGGATCAGCCGAGTGGTTCTTGTGGGAGAACAACTCCATTTGGCTCACTAACTTCACACACCATCAGGCTTCCAAGCAGCTCTCAAGGAAACTCAGTTTTCACACTCTATGCTTAGTGCCCTTTGAGTGCATTATCTAGGAATGAACCTGGTAGAGCATCCCACACAAACGAATGCTCCACATGCGGGTTTCACATGCCACCAACTCCACATTCTCAGGCAACTTCAGCGCCACAGCCGTTTTCAGATAGCCCTCAATGCAAAGGCTCTAGATGCAAATATTGGTGTGAGAGCTAATTCAATCAAGGAAACACTGCATGTTGGTGGAGGGCATATTGAAGAAGGATCAGCCGAGTGGTTCTTGTGGGAGAACAACTCCATTTGGCTCACTAACTTCACAAACCATCAGGCTTCTAAGCAGCTCTCAAGGAAACTCAGTTTTCACACTCTATGCTTAGTGCCCTTTGAGTACCTAGGACTGAAATGAAGCTTGGTGAGCATCCCACACAAACGAATGCTCCACATGCGGGTTTCACATGCCACCAACTCCACATTGACAGGCAACTTCAGCGCCACAGCCATTTTCAGATAGCCCTCAATGCAAAGGCTCTAGACGCAAATATTGGTGTGAGAGCTAATTCAATCAAGGAAACACTGCACGTTGGTGAAGGGCATATTGAAGAAGGATCAGCCGAGTGGTTCTTGTGGGAGAACAACTCCATTTGGCTCACTAACTTCACAAACCATCAGGCTTCTAAGCAGCTCTCAAGGAAACTCAGTTTTCACAGTCTATGCTTAGTGCCGTTTGAGTACCTAGGACTGAAATGAAGCTTGGTGAGCATCCCACACAAACGAATGCTCCACATGCGGGTTTCACATGCCACCAACTCCACATTCTCAGGCAACTTCAGCGCCACAGCCGTTTTCAGATAGCCCTCAATGCAAAGGCTCTAGACGCAAATATTGGTGTGAGAGCTAATTCAATCAAGGAAACACTGCATGTTGGTGAAGGGCATATTGAAGAAGGATCAGCCGAGTGGTTCTTGTGGGAGAACAACTCCATTTGGCTCACTAACTTCACACACCATCAGGCTTCCAAGCAGCTCTCAAGGAAACTCAGTTTTCACACTCTATGCTTAGTGCCCTTTGAGTGCATTATCTAGGAATGAACCTGGTAGAGCATCCCACACAAACGAATGCTCCACATGCGGGTTTCACATGCCACCAACTCCACATTCACAGGCAACTTCAGCGCCACAGCCGTTTTCAGATAGCCCTCAATGCAAAGGCTCTAGACGCAAATATTGGTGTGAGAGCTAATTCAATCAAGGAAACACTGCATGTTGGTGAAGGGCATATTGAAGAAGGATCAGCCGAGTGGTTCTTGTGGGAGAACAACTCCATTTGGCTCACTAACTTCACACACCATCAGGCTTCCAAGCAGCTCTCAAGGAAACTCAGTTTTCACACTCTATGCTTAGTGCCCTTTGAGTGCATTATCTAGGAATGAACCTGGTAGAGCATCCCACACAAACGAATGCTCCACATGCGGGTTTCACATGCCACCAACTCCACATTCACAGGCAACTTCAGCGCCACAGCCGTTTTCAGATAGCCCTCAATGCAAAGGCTCTAGACGCAAATATTGGTGTGAGAGCTAATTCAATCAAGGAAACACTGCATGTTGGTGGAGGGCATATTGAAGAAGGATCAGCCGAGTGGTTCTTGTGGGAGAACAACTCCATTTGGCTCACTAACTTCACAAACCATCAGGCTTCTAAGCAGCTCTCAAGGAAACTCAGTTTTCACAGTCTATGCTTAGTGCCGTTTGAGTACCTAGGACTGAAATGAACCTTGGTGAGCATCCCACACAAACGAATGCTCCACATGCGGGTTTCACATGCCACCAACTCCACATTGACAGGCAACTTCAGCGCCACAGCCGTTTTCAGATAGCCCTCAATGCAAAGGCTCTAGACGCAAATATTGGTGTGAGAGCTAATTCAATCAAGGAAACACTGCATGTTGGTGAAGGGCATATTGAAGAAGGATCAGCCAAGTGGTTCTTGTGGGAGAACAACTCCATTTGGCTCACTAACTTCACAAACCATCAGGCTTCTAAGCAGCTCTCAAGGAAACTCAGTTTTCACAGTCTATGCTTAGTGCCCTTTGAGTACCTAGGACTGAAATGAAGCTTGGTGAGCATCCCACACAAACGAATGCTCCACATGCGGGTTTCACATGCCACCAACTCCACATTCTCAGGCAACTTCAGCGCCACAGCCGTTTTCAGATAGCCCTCAATGCAAAGGCTCTAGACGCAAATATTGGTGTGAGAGCTAATTCAATCAAGGAAACACTGCATGTTGGTGAAGGGCATATTGAAGAAGGATCAGCCGAGTGGTTCTTGTGGGAGAACAACTCCATTTGGCTCACTAACTTCACACACCATCAGGCTTCCAAGCAGCTCTCAAGGAAACTCAGTTTTCACACTCTATGCTTAGTGCCCTTTGAGTGCATTATCTAGGAATGAACCTGGTAGAGCATCCCACACAAACGAATGCTCCACATGCGGGTTTCACATGCCACCAACTCCACATTCACAGGCAACTTCAGCGCCAAAGCCGTTTTCAGATAGCCCTCAATGCAAAGGCTCTAGACGCAAATATTGGTGTGAGAGCTAATTCAATCAAGGAAACACTGCATGTTGGTGAAGGGCATATTGAAGAAGGATCAGCCGAGTGGTTCTTGTGGGAGAACAACTCCATTTGGCTCACTAACTTCACACACCATCAGGCTTCCAAGCAGCTCTCAAGGAAACTCAGTTTTCACACTCTATGCTTAGTGCCCTTTGAGTGCATTATCTAGGAATGAACCTGGTAGAGCATCCCACACAAACGAATGCTCCACATGCGGGTTTCACATGCCACCAACTCCACATTCACAGGCAACTTCAGCGCCACAGCCGTTTTCAGATAGCCCTCAATGCAAAGGCTCTAGACGCAAATATTGGTGTGAGAGCTAATTCAATCAAGGAAACACTGCATGTTGGTGGAGGGCATATTGAAGAAGGATCAGCCGAGTGGTTCTTGTGGGAGAACAACTCCATTTGGCTCACTAACTTCACAAACCATCAGGCTTCTAAGCAGCTCTCAAGGAAACTCAGTTTTCACAGTCTATGCTTAGTGCCGTTTGAGTACCTAGGACTGAAATGAACCTTGGTGAGCATCCCACACAAACGAATGCTCCACATGCGGGTTTCACATGCCACCAACTCCACATTGACAGGCAACTTCAGCGCCACAGCCGTTTTCAGATAGCCCTCAATGCAAAGGCTCTAGACGCAAATATTGGTGTGAGAGCTAATTCAATCAAGGAAACACTGCATGTTGGTGAAGGGCATATTGAAGAAGGATCAGCCGAGTGGTTCTTGTGGGAGAACAACTCCATTTGGCTCACTAACTTCACAAACCATCAGGCTTCTAAGCAGCTCTCAAGGAAACTCAGTTTTCACAGTCTATGCTTAGTGCCCTTTGAGTACCTAGGACTGAAATGAAGCTTGGTGAGCATCCCACACAAACGAATGCTCCACATGCGGGTTTCACATGCCACCAACTCCACATTGACAGGCAACTTCAGCGCCACAGCCGTTTTCAGATAGCCCTCAATGCAAAGGCTCTAGACGCAAATATTGGTGTGAGAGCTAATTCAATCAAGGAAACACTGCATGTTGGTGAAGGGCATATTGAAGAAGGATCAGCCGAGTGGTTCTTGTGGGAGAACAACTCCATTTGGCTCACTAACTTCACACACCATCAGGCTTCCAAGCAGCTCTCAAGGAAACTCAGTTTTCACACTCTATGCTTAGTGCCCTTTGAGTGCATTATCTAGGAATGAACCTGGTAGAGCATCCCACACAAACGAATGCTCCACATGCGGGTTTCACATGCCACCAACTCCACATTCTCAGGCAACTTCAGCGCCACAGCCGTTTTCAGATAGCCCTCAATGCAAAGGCTCTAGACGCAAATATTGGTGTGAGAGCTAATTCAATCAAGGAAACACTGCATGTTGGTGAAGGGCATATTGAAGAAGGATCAGCCGAGTGGTTCTTGTGGGAGAACAACTCCATTTGGCTCACTAACTTCACACACCATCAGGCTTCTAAGCAGCTCTCAAGGAAACTCAGTTTTCACACTCTATGCTTAGTGCCCTTTGAGTGCATTATCTAGGAATGAACCTGGTAGAGCATCCCACACAAACGAATGCTCCACATGCGGGTTTCACATGCCACCAACTCCACATTCACAGGCAACTTCAGCGCCAAAGCCGTTTTCAGATAGCCCTCAATGCAAAGGCTCTAGACGCAAATATTGGTGTGAGAGCTAATTCAATCAAGGAAACACTGCATGTTGGTGAAGGGCATATTGAAGAAGGATCAGCCGAGTGGTTCTTGTGGGAGAACAACTCCATTTGGCTCACTAACTTCACACACCATCAGGCTTCCAAGCAGCTCTCAAGGAAACTCAGTTTTCACACTCTATGCTTAGTGCCCTTTGAGTGCATTATCTAGGAATGAACCTGGTAGAGCATCCCACACAAACGAATGCTCCACATGCGGGTTTCACATGCCACCAACTCCACATTCACAGGCAACTTCAGCGCCACAGCCGTTTTCAGATAGCCCTCAATGCAAAGGCTCTAGACGCAAATATTGGTGTGAGAGCTAATTCAATCAAGGAAACACTGCATGTTGGTGGAGGGCATATTGAAGAAGGATCAGCCGAGTGGTTCTTGTGGGAGAACAACTCCATTTGGCTCACTAACTTCACACACCATCAGGCTTCCAAGCAGCTCTCAAGGAAACTCAGTTTTCACACTCTATGCTTAGTGCCCTTTGAGTGCATTATCTAGGAATGAACCTGGTAGAGCATCCCACACAAACGAATGCTCCACATGCGGGTTTCACATGCCACCAACTCCACATTCACAGGCAACTTCAGCGCCACAGCCGTTTTCAGATAGCCCTCAATGCAAAGGCTCTAGACGCAAATATTGGTGTGAGAGCTAATTCAATCAAGGAAACACTGCATGTTGGTGGAGGGCATATTGAAGAAGGATCAGCCGAGTGGTTCTTGTGGGAGAACAACTCCATTTGGCTCACTAACTTCACAAACCATCAGGCTTCTAAGCAGCTCTCAAGGAAACTCAGTTTTCACAGTCTATGCTTAGTGCCGTTTGAGTACCTAGGACTGAAATGAACCTTGGTGAGCATCCCACACAAACGAAAGCTCCACATGCGGGTTTCACATGCCACCAACTCCACATTGACAGGCAACTTCAGCGCCACAGCCGTTTTCAGATAGCCCTCAATGCAAAGGCTCTAGACGCAAATATTGGTGTGAGAGCTAATTCAATCAAGGAAACACTGCATGTTGGTGAAGGGCATATTGAAGAAGGATCAGCCGAGTGGTTCTTGTGGGAGAACAACTCCATTTGGCTCACTAACTTCACAAACCATCAGGCTTCTAAGCAGCTCTCAAGGAAACTCAGTTTTCACAGTCTATGCTTAGTGCCGTTTGAGTACCTAGGACTGAAATGAAGCTTGGTGAGCATCCCACACAAACGAATGCTCCACATGCGGGTTTCACATGCCACCAACTCCACATTCTCAGGCAACTTCAGCGCCACAGCCATTTTCAGATAGCCCTCAATGCAAAGGCTCTAGACGCAAATATTGGTGTGAGAGCTAATTCAATCAAGGAAACACTGCACGTTGGTGAAGGGCATATTGAAGAAGGATCAGCCGAGTGGTTCTTGTGGGAGAACAACTCCATTTGGCTCACTAACTTCACAAACCATCAGGCTTCTAAGCAGCTCTCAAGGAAACTCAGTTTTCACAGTCTATGCTTAGTGCCGTTTGAGTACCTAGGACTGAAATGAAGCTTGGTGAGCATCCCACACAAACGAATGCTCCACATGCGGGTTTCACATGCCACCAACTCCACATTCACAGGCAACTTCAGCGCCACAGCCGTTTTCAGATAGCCCTCAATGCAAAGGCTCTAGACGCAAATATTGGTGTGAGAGCTAATTCAATCAAGGAAACACTGCATGTTGGTGAAGGGCATATTGAAGAAGGATCAGCCGAGTGGTTCTTGTGGGAGAACAACTCCATTTGGCTCACTAACTTCACACACCATCAGGCTTCCAAGCAGCTCTCAAGGAAACTCAGTTTTCACACTCTATGCTTAGTGCCCTTTGAGTGCATTATCTAGGAATGAACCTGGTAGAGCATCCCACACAAACGAATGCTCCACATGCGGGTTTCACATGCCACCAACTCCACATTCACAGGCAACTTCAGCGCCAAAGCCGTTTTCAGATAGCCCTCAATGCAAAGGCTCTAGACGCAAATATTGGTGTGAGAGCTAATTCAATCAAGGAAACACTGCATGTTGGTGAAGGGCATATTGACGAAGGAGCAGCCGAGTGGTTCTTGTGGGAGAACAACTCCATTTGGCTCACTAACTTCACACACCATCAGGCTTCCAAGCAGCTCTCAAGGAAACTCAGTTTTCACACTCTATGCTTAGTGCCCTTTGAGTGCATTATCTAGGAATGAACCTGGTAGAGCATCCCACACAAACGAATGCTCCACATGCGGGTTTCACATGCCACCAACTCCACATTCACAGGCAACTTCAGCGCCACAGCCGTTTTCAGATAGCCCTCAATGCAAAGGCTCTAGACGCAAATATTGGTGTGAGAGCTAATTCAATCAAGGAAACACTGCATGTTGGTGGAGGGCATATTGAAGAAGGATCAGCCGAGTGGTTCTTGTGGGAGAACAACTCCATTTGGCTCACTAACTTCACAAACCATCAGGCTTCTAAGCAGCTCTCAAGGAAACTCAGTTTTCACAGTCTATGCTAAGTGCCGTTTGAGTACCTAGGACTGAAATGAACCTTGGTGAGCATCCCACACAAACGAATGCTCCACATGCGGGTTTCACATGCCACCAACTCCACATTGACAGGCAACTTCAGCGCCACAGCCGTTTTCAGATAGCCCTCAATGCAAAGGCTCTAGACGCAAATATTGGTGTGAGAGCTAATTCAATCAAGGAAACACTGCATGTTGGTGAAGGGCATATTGAAGAAGGATCAGCCGAGTGGTTCTTGTGGGAGAACAACTCCATTTGGCTCACTAACTTCACAAACCATCAGGCTTCTAAGCAGCTCTCAAGGAAACTCAGTTTTCACAGTCTATGCTTAGTGCCGTTTGAGTACCTAGGACTGAAATGAAGCTTGGTGAGCATCCCACACAAACGAATGCTCCACATGCGGGGTTTCACATGCCACCAAATCCACATTCTCAGGCAACTTCAGCGCCACAGCCGTTTTCAGATAGCCCTCAATGCAAAGGCTCTAGACGCAAATATTGGTGTGAGAGCTAATTCAATCAAGGAAACACTGCATGTTGGTGAAGGGCATATTGAAGAAGGATCAGCCGAGTGGTTCTTGTGGGAGAACAACTCCATTTGGCTCACTAACTTCACACACCATCAGGCTTCCAAGCAGCTCTCAAGGAAACTCAGTTTTCACACTCTATGCTTAGTGCCCTTTGAGTGCATTATCTAGGAATGAACCTGGTAGAGCATCCCACACAAACGAATGCTCCACATGCGGGTTTCACATGCCACCAACTCCACATTCACAGGCAACTTCAGCGCCACAGCCGTTTTCAGATAGCCCTCAATGCAAAGGCTCTAGATGCAAATATTGTTGTGAGAGCTAATTCAATCAAGGAAACATTGCATGTTGGTGGAGGGCATATTGAAGAAGGATCAGCCGAGTGGTTCTTGTGGGAGAACAACTCCATTTGGCTCACTAACTTCACAAACCATCAGGCTTCTAAGCAGCTCTCAAGGAAACTCAGTTTTCACAGTCTATGCTTAGTGCCCTTTGAGTACCTAGGACTGAAATGAAGCTTGGTGAGCATCCCACACAAACGAATGCTCCACATGCGGGTTTCACATGCCACCAACTCCACATTGACAGGCAACTTCAGCGCCACAGCCGTTTTCAGATAGCCCTCAATGCAAAGGCTCTAGACGCAAATATTGGTGTGAGAGCTAATTCAATCAAGGAAACACTGCATGTTGGTGAAGGGCATATTGAAGAAGGATCAGCCGAGTGGTTCTTGTGGGAGAACAACTCCATTTGGCTCACTAACTTCACACACCATCAGGCTTCTAAGCAGCTCTCAAGGAAACTCAGTTTTCACACTCTATGCTTAGTGCCCTTTGAGTGCATTATCTAGGAATGAACCTGGTAGAGCATCCCACACAAACGAATGCTCCACATGCGGGTTTCACATGCCACCAACTCCACATTCACAGGCAACTTCAGCGCCAAAGCCGTTTTCAGATAGCCCTCAATGCAAAGGCTCTAGACGCAAATATTGGTGTGAGAGCTAATTCAATCAAGGAAACACTGCATGTTGGTGAAGGGCATATTGAAGAAGGATCAGCCGAGTGGTTCTTGTGGGAGAACAACTCCATTTGGCTCACTAACTTCACACACCATCAGGCTTCCAAGCAGCTCTCAAGGAAACTCAGTTTTCACACTCTATGCTTAGTGCCCTTTGAGTGCATTATCTAGGAATGAACCTGGTAGAGCATCCCACACAAACGAATGCTCCACATGCGGGTTTCACATGCCACCAACTCCACATTCACAGGCAACTTCAGCGCCACAGCCGTTTTCAGATAGCCCTCAATGCAAAGGCTCTAGACGCAAATATTGGTGTGAGAGCTAATTCAATCAAGGAAACACTGCATGTTGGTGGAGGGCATATTGAAGAAGGATCAGCCGAGTGGTTCTTGTGGGAGAACAACTCCATTTGGCTCACTAACTTCACAAACCATCAGGCTTCTAAGCAGCTCTCAAGGAAACTCAGTTTTCACAGTCTATGCTTAGTGCCGTTTGAGTACCTAGGACTGAAATGAACCTTGGTGAGCATCCCACACAAACGAATGCTCCACATGCGGGTTTCACATGCCACCAACTCCACATTGACAGGCAACTTCAGCGCCACAGCCGTTTTCAGATAGCCCTCAATGCAAAGGCTCTAGACGCAAATATTGGTGTGAGAGCTAATTCAATCAAGGAAACACTGCATGTTGGTGAAGGGCATATTGAAGAAGGATCAGCCGAGTGGTTCTTGTGGGAGAACAACTCCATTTGGCTCACTAACTTCACAAACCATCAGGCTTCTAAGCAGCTCTCAAGGAAACTCAGTTTTCACAGTCTATGCTTAGTGCCGTTTGAGTACCTAGGACTGAAATGAAGCTTGGTGAGCATCCCACACAAACGAATGCTCCACATGCGGGTTTCACATGCCACCAACTCCACATTCTCAGGCAACTTCAGCGCCACAGCCGTTTTCAGATAGCCCTCAATGCAAAGGCTCTAGACGCAAATATTGGTGTGAGAGCTAATTCAATCAAGGAAACACTGCATGTTGGTGAAGGGCATATTGAAGAAGGATCAGCCGAGTGGTTCTTGTGGGAGAACAACTCCATTTGGCTCACTAACTTCACACACCATCAGGCTTCCAAGCAGCTCTCAAGGAAACTCAGTTTTCACACTCTATGCTTAGTGCCCTTTGAGTGCATTATCTAGGAATGAACCTGGTAGAGCATCCCACACAAACGAATGCTCCACATGCGGGTTTCACATGCCACCAACTCCACATTCTCAGGCAACTTCAGCGCCAAAGCCGTTTTCAGATAGCCCTCAATGCAAAGGCTCTAGACGCAAATATTGGAGTGAGAGCTAATTCAATCAAGGAAACACTGCATGTTGGTGAAGGGCATATTGAAGAAGGATCAGCCGAGTGGTTCTTGTGGGAGAACAACTCCATTTGGCTCACTAACTTCACACACCATCAGGCTTCCAAGCAGCTCTCAAGGAAACTCAGTTTTCACACTCTATGCTTAGTGCCCTTTGAGTGCATTATCTAGGAATGAACCTGGTAGAGCATCCCACACAAACGAATGCTCCACATGCGGGTTTCACATGCCACCAACTCCACATTCACAGGCAACTTCAGCGCCACAGCCGTTTTCAGATAGCCCTCAATGCAAAGGCTCTAGACGCAAATATTGGTGTGAGAGCTAATTCAATCAAGGAAACACTGCATGTTGGTGGAGGGCATATTGAAGAAGGATCAGCCGAGTGGTTCTTGTGGGAGAACAACTCCATTTGGCTCACTAACTTCACAAACCATCAGGCTTCTAAGCAGCTCTCAAGGAAACTCAGTTTTCACAGTCTATGCTTAGTGCCGTTTGAGTACCTAGGACTGAAATGAACCTTGGTGAGCATCCCACACAAACGAATGCTCCACATGCGGGTTTCACATGCCACCAACTCCACATTGACAGGCAACTTCAGCGCCACAGCCGTTTTCAGATAGCCCTCAATGCAAAGGCTCTAGACGCAAATATTGGTGTGAGAGCTAATTCAATCAAGGAAACACTGCATGTTGGTGAAGGGCATATTGAAGAAGGATCAGCCGAGTGGTTCTTGTGGGAGAACAACTCCATTTGGCTCACTAACTTCACACACCATCAGGCTTCCAAGCAGCTCTCAAGGAAAACTCAGTTTTCACAGTCTATGCTTAGTGCCGTTTGAGTACCTAGGACTGAAATGAAGCTTGGTGAGCATCCCACACAAACGAATGCTCCACATGCGGGTTTCACATGCCACCAACTCCACATTCTCAGGCAACTTCAGCGCCACAGCCGTTTTCAGATAGCCCTCAATGCAAAGGCTCTAGACGCAAATATTGGTGTGAGAGCTAATTCAATCAAGGAAACACTGCATGTTGGTGAAGGGCATATTGAAGAAGGATCAGCCGAGTGGTTCTTGTGGGAGAACAACTCCATTTGGCTCACTAACTTCACACACCATCAGGCTTCCAAGCAGCTCTCAAGGAAACTCAGTTTTCACACTCTATGCTTAGTGCCCTTTGAGTGCATTATCTAGGAATGAACCTGGTAGAGCATCAGACACAAACGAATGCTCCACATGCGGGTTTCACATGCCACCAACTCCACATTCACAGGCAACTTCAGCGCCACAGCCGTTTTCAGATAGCCCTCAATGCAAAGGCTCTAGATGCAAATATTGTTGTGAGAGCTAATTCAATCAAGGAAACATTGCATGTTGGTGGAGGGCATATTGAAGAAGGATCAGCCGAGTGGTTCTTGTGGGAGAACAACTCCATTTGGCTCACTAACTTCACAAACCATCAGGCTTCTAAGCAGCTCTCAAGGAAACTCAGTTTTCACAGTCTATGCTTAGTGCCCTTTGAGTACCTAGGACTGAAATGAAGCTTGGTGAGCATCCCACACAAACGAATGCTCCACATGCGGGTTTCACATGCCACCAACTCCACATTGACAGGCAACTTCAGCGCCACAGCCGTTTTCAGATAGCCCTCAATGCAAAGGCTCTAGACGCAAATATTGGTGTGAGAGCTAATTCAATCAAGGAAACACTGCATGTTGGTGAAGGGCATATTGAAGAAGGATCAGCCGAGTGGTTCTTGTGGGAGAACAACTCCATTTGGCTCACTAACTTCACACACCATCAGGCTTCCAAGCAGCTCTCAAGGAAACTCAGTTTTCACACTCTATGCTTAGTGCCCTTTGAGTGCATTATCTACGAATGAACCTGGTAGAGCATCCCACACAAACGAATGCTCCACATGCGGGTTTCACATGCCACCAACTCCACATTCACAGGCAACTTCAGCGCCACAGCCGTTTTCAGATAGCCCTCAATGCAAAGACTCTAGACGCAAATATTGGTGTGAGAGCTAATTCAATCAAGGAAACACTGCATGTTGGTGAAGGGCATATTGAAGAAGGGATCAGCCGAGTGGTTCTTGTGGGACAACAACTCCATTTGGCTCACTAACTTCACACACCATCAGGCTTCCAAGCAGCTCTCAAGGAAACTCAGTTTTCACACTCTATGCTTAGTGCCCTTTGAGTGCATTATCTAGGAATGAACCTGGTAGAGCATCCCACACAAACGAATGCTCCACATGCGGGTTTCACATGCCACCAACTCCACATTCACAGGCAACTTCAGCGCCACAGCCGTTTTCAGATAGCCCTCAATGCAAAGGCTCTAGACGCAAATATTGGTGTGAGAGCTAATTTAATCAAGGAAACACTGCATGTTGGTGGAGGGCATATTGAAGAAGGATCAGCCGAGTGGTTCTTGTGGGAGAACAACTCCATTTGGCTCACTAACTTCACAAACCATCAGGCTTCTAAGCAGCTCTCAAGGACTCAGTTTTCACAGTCTATGCTTAGTGCCGTTTGAGTACCTAGGACTGAAATGAAGCTTGGTGAGCATCCCACACAAACGAATGCTCCACATGCGGGTTTCACATGCCACCAACTCCACATTGACAGGCAACTTCAGCGCCACAGCCGTTTTCAGATAGCCCTCAATGCAAAGGCTCTAGACGCAAATATTGGTGTGAGAGCTAAGTCAATCAAGGAAACACTGCATGTTGGTGAAGGGCATATTGAAGAAGGATCAGCCGAGTGGTTCTTGTGGGAGAACAACTCCATTTGGCTCACTAACTTCACACACCATCAGGCTTCCAAGCAGCTCTCAAGGAAACTCAGTTTTCACACTCGATGCTTAGTGCCCTTTGAGTGCATTATCTAGGAATGAACCTGGTAGAGCATCCCACACAAACGAATGCTCCACATGCGGGTTTCACATGCCACCAACTCCACATTCTCAGGCAACTTCAGCGCCACAGCCGTTTTCAGATAGCCCTCAATGCAAAGGCTCTAGACGCAAATATTGGTGTGAGAGCTAATTCAATCAAGGAAACACTGCATGTTGGTGAAGGGCATATTGAAGAAGGATCAGACGAGTGGTTCTTGTGGGAGAACAACTCCATTTGGCTCACTAACTTCACACACCATCAGGCTTCCAAGCAGCTCTCAAGGAAACTCAGTTTTCACACTCTATGCTTAGTGCCCTTTGAGTGCATTATCTAGGAATGAACCTGGTAGAGCATCCCACACAAACGAATGCTCCACATGCGGGTTTCACATGCCACCAACTCCACATTCTCAGGCAACTTCAGCGCCACAGCCGTTTTCAGATAGCCCTCAATGCAAAGGCTCTAGATGCAAATATTGGTGTGAGAGCTAATTCAATCAAGGAAACACTGCATGTTGGTGGAGGGCATATTGAAGAAGGATCAGCCGAGTGGTTCTTGTGGGAGAACAACTCCATTTGGCTCACTAACTTCACAAACCATCAGGCTTCTAAGCAGCTCTCAAGGAAACTCAGTTTTCACACTCTATGCTTAGTGCCCTTTGAGTACCTAGGACTGAAATGAATCTTGGTGAGCATCCCACACAAACGAATGCTCCACATGCGGGTTTCACATGCCACCAACTCCACATTCACAGGCAACTTCAGCGCCACAGCCATTTTCAGATAGCCCTCAATGCAAAGGCTCTAGACGCAAATATTGGTGTGAGAGCTAATTCAATCAAGGAAACACTGCATGTTGGTGAAGGGCATATTGAAGAAGGATCAGCCGAGTGGTTCTTGTGGGAGAACAACTCCATTTGGCTCACTAACTTCACAAACCATCAGGCTTCTAAGCAGCTCTCAAGGAAACTCAGTTTTCACAGTCTATGCTTAGTGCCCTTTGAGTACCTAGGACTGAAATGAAGCTTGGTGAGCATCCCACACAAACGAATGCTCCACATGCGGGTTTCACATGCCACCAACTCCACATTCTCAGGCAACTTCAGCGCCACAGCCGTTTTCAGATAGCCCTCAATGCAAAGGCTCTAGACGCAAATATTGGTGTGAGAGCTAATTCAATCAAGGAAACACTGCATGTTGGTGAAGGGCATATTGAAGAAGGATCAGCCGAGTGGTTCTTGTGGGAGAACAACTCCATTTGGCTCACTAACTTCACACACCATCAGGCTTCCAAGCAGCTCTCAAGGAAACTCAGTTTTCACACTCTATGCTTAGTGCCCTTTGAGTGCATTATCTAGGAATGAACCTGGTAGAGCATCCCACACAAACGAATGCTCCACATGCGGGTTTCACATGCCACCAACTCCACATTCACAGGCAACTTCAGCGCCAAAGCCGTTTTCAGATAGCCCTCAATGCAAAGGCTCTAGACGCAAATATTGGTGTGAGAGCTAATTCAATCAAGGAAACACTGCATGTTGGTGAAGGGCATATTGAAGAAGGATCAGCCGAGTGGTTCTTGTGGGAGAACAACTCCATTTGGCTCACTAACTTCACACACCATCAGGCTTCCAAGCAGCTCTCAAGGAAACTCAGTTTTCACACTCTATGCTTAGTGCCTTTGAGTGCATTATCTAGGAATGAACCTGGTAGAGCATCCCACACAAACGAATGCTCCACATGCGGGTTTCACATGCCACCAACTCCACATTCACAGGCAACTTCAGCGCCACAGCCGCTTTCAGATAGCCCTCAATGCAAAGGCTCTAGACGCAAATATTGGTGTGAGAGCTAATTCAATCAAGGAAACACTGCATGTTGGTGGAGGGCATATTGAAGAAGGATCAGCCGAGTGGTTCTTGTGGGAGAACAACTCCATTTGGCTCACTAACTTCACAAACCGTCAGGCTTCTAAGCAGCTCTCAAGGAAACTCAGTTTTCACAGTCTATGCTTAGTGCCCTTTGTATGGCTAGGACTGAAATGAACCTGGTAGAGCATCCCACACAAACGAATGCTCAACATAAGGGTTTCACATGCCACCAACTCCACATTCACAGGCAACTTCAGTGCCACAGCCGTTTTCAGATAGCCCTCAATGCAAAGGCTCTAGACGCAAATATTGGTGTGAGAGCTAATTCAATCAAGGAAACACTGCATGTTGGTGAAGGGCATATTGAAGAAGGATCAGCCGAGTGGTTCTTGTGGGAGAACAACTCCATTTGGCTCACTAACTTCACACACCATCAGGCTTCCAAGCAGCTCTCAAGGAAACTCAGTTTTCACACTCTATGCTTAGTGCCCTTTGTATGGCTAGGACTGAAATGAACCTGGTAGAGCATCCCACACAAACGAATACTCCACATGCGGGTTTCACATGTCACCAACTCCACATTCACAGGCAACTTCAGCGCCACAGCCGTTTTCAGATAGCCTTCAATGCAAAGGCTCTAGACGCAAATATTGGTGTGAGAGCTAATTCAATCAAGGAAACACTGCATGTTGGTGAAGGGCGTATTGAAGAAGGATCAGCCGAGTGGTTCTTGTGGGAGAACAACTCCATTTGGCTCACTAACTTCACACACCATCAGGCTTCCAAGCAGCTCTCAAGGAAACTCAGTTTTCACACTCTATGCTTAGTGCTCTTTGTGTGCCTAGGACTGAAATGAAGCTTGGTCAGCATCCCACACAAACGAATGCTCCACATGCGGGTTTCACATGCCACCAACTCCACATTCACAGGCAACTTCAGCGCCACAGCCGTTTTCAGATAGCCCTCAATGCAAAGGCTCTAGGGGCAATTTTTGGTGTGAGAGCTAATTCAATCAAGGAAACACTGCATGTTGGTGAAGGGCATATTGAAGAAGGATCAGCCGAGTGGTTCTTGTGGGAGAACAACTCCATTTGGCTCACTAACTTCACACACCATCAGGCTTCCAAGCAGCTCTCAAGGAAACTCAGTTTTCACACTCTATGCTTAGTGCCCTTTGAGTGCATTATCTAGGAATGAACCTGGTAGAGCATCCCACACAAACGAATGCTCCACATGCGGGTTTCACATGCCACCAACTCCACATTCACAGGCAACTTCAGCGCCACAGCCGTTTTCAGATAGCCCTCAATGCAAAGGCTCTAGACGCAAATATTGGTGTGAGAGCTAATTCAATCAAGGAAACACTGCATGTTGGTGAAGGGCATATTGAAGAAGGATTAGCCGAGTGGTTCTTGTGGGAGAACAACTCCATTTGGCTCACTAACTTCACACACCATCAGGCTTCCTAGCAGCTCTCAAGGAAACTCAGTTTTCACACTCTATGCTTAGTGCCCTTTGTATGGCTAGGACTGAAATGAACCTAGTAGAGCATCCCACACAAACGAATGCTCCACATGCGGGTTTCACATGCCACCAACTCCACATTCACAGGCAACTTCAGCGCCACAGCCGTTTTCAGATAGCCCTCAATGCAAAGGCTCTAGACGCAAATATTGGTGTGAGAGCTAATTCAATCAAAGAAACACTGCATGTTGGTGAAGGGCATATTGAAGAAGGATAAGCCGAGTGGTTCTTGTGGGAGAACAACTCCATTTGCCTCACTAACTTCACACACCATCAGGCTTCCAAGCAGCTCTCAAGGAAACTCAGTTTTCACACTCTATGCTTAGTGCCCTTTGAGTGCATTATCTAGGAATGAACCTGGTAGAGCATCCCACACAAACGAATGCTCCACATGCGGGTTTCACATGACACCAACTCCAAATTGACAGGCAACTTCAGCGCCACAGCCGTTTTCAGATAGCCCTCAATGCAAAGGCTCTAGACGCAAATATTGGTGTGAGAGCTAATTCAATCAAGGAAACACTGCATGTTGGTGAAGGGCATATTGAAGAAGGATCAGCCGAGTGGTTCTTGTGGGAGAACAACTCCATTTGGCTCACTAACTTCACACACCATCAGGCTTCCAAGCAGCTCTCAAGGAAACTCAGTTTTCACACTCTATGCTTAGTGCCCTTTGAGTGCATTATCTAGGAATGAACCTGGTAGAGCATCCCACACAAACGAATGCTCCACATGCGGGTTTCACATGCCACCAACTCCACATTCACAGGCAACTTCAGCGCCACAGCCGTTTTCAGATAGCCCTCAATGCAAAGGCTCTAGACGCAAATATTGGTGTGAGAGCTAATTCAATCAAGGAAACACTGCATGTTGGTGAAGGGCATATTGAAGAAGGATCAGCCGAGTGGTTCTTGTGGGAGAACAACTCCATTTGGCTCACTAACTTCACACACCATCAGGCTTCCAAGCAGCTCTCAAGGAAACTCAGTTTTCACACTCTATGCTTAGTGCCCTTTGTATGGCTAGGACTGAAATGAACCTGGTAGAGCATCCCACACAAACGAATGCTCCACATGCGGGTTTCACATGCCATCAACTCCACATTCACAGGCAACTTCAGCGCCACAGCCGTTTTCAGATAGCCCTCAATGCAAAGGCTCTAGACGCAAATATTGGTGTGAGAGCTAATTCAATCAAGGAAACACTGCATGTTGGTGAAGGGCATATTGAAGAAGGATCAGCCGAGTGGTTCTTGTGGGAGAACAACTCCATTTGGCTCACTAACTTCACACACCATCAGGCTTCCAAGCAGCTCTCAAGGAAACTCAGTTTTCACATTCTATGCTTAGTGCCCTTTGAGTGCATTATCTAGGATGAACCTGGTAGAGCATCCCACACAAACGAATGCTCCACATGCGGGTTTCACATGCCACCAACTCCACATTCACAGGCAACTTCAGCGCCACAGCCGTTTTCAGATAGCCCTCAATGCAAAGGCTCTAGACGCAAATATTGGTGTGAGAGCTAATTCAATCAAAGAAACACTGCATGTTGGTGAAGGGCATATTGAAGAAGGATCAGCCGAGTGGTTCTTGTGGGAGAACAACTCCATTTGGCTCACTAACTTCACACACCATCAGGCTTCCAAGCAGCTCTCAAGGAAACTCAGTTTTCACACTCTATGCTTAGTGCCCTTTGTATGGCCGAGGACTGAAATGAACCAGGTAGAGCATCCCACACAAACGAATGCTCCACATGCGGGTTTCACATGCCACCAACTCCACATTCACAGGCAACTTCAGCGCCACAGCCGTTTTCATATAGCCCTCAATGCAAAGGCTCTAGACGCAAATATTGGTGTGAGAGCTAATTCAATCAAGGAAACACTGCATGTTGGTGAAGGGCATATTGAAGAAGGATCAGCCGAGTGGTTCTTGTGGGAGAACAACTCCATTTGGCTCACTAACTTCACACACCATCAGGCTTCCAAGCAGCTCTCAAGGAAACTCAGTTTTCACACTCTATGCTTAGTGCCCTTTGAGTGCATTATCTAGGAATGAACCAGGTAGAGCATCCCACACAAACGAATGCTCCACATGCGGGTTTCACATGCCACCAACTCCACATTCACAGGCAACTTCAGCGCCACAGCCGTTTTCAGATAGCCCTCAATGCAAAGGCTCTAGACGCAAATATTGGTGTGAGAGCTAATTCAATCAAGGAAACACTGCATGTTGGTGAAGGGCATATTGAAGAAGGATCAGCCGAGTGCTTCTTGTGGGAGAACAACTCCATTTGGCTCACTAACTTCACACACCATCAGGCTTTCAAGCAGCTCTCAAGGAAACTCAGTTTTCACACTCTATGCTTAGTGCCCATTGTATGGCTAGGACTGAAATGAACCTGGTAGAGCATCCCACACAAACGAATGCTCCACATGCGGGTTTCACATGCCACCAACTCCACATTCACAGGCAACTTCAGCGCCACAGCCGTTTTCAGATAGCCCTCAATGCAAAGGCTCTAGACGCAAATATTGGTGTGAGAGCTAATTCAATCAAGGAAACACTGCATGTTGGTGAAGGGCATATTGAAGAAGGATCAGCCAAGTGGTTCTTGTGGGAGAACAACTCCATTTGGCTCACTAACTTCACACACCATCAGGCTTCCAAGCAGCTCTCAAGGAAACTCAGTTTTCACACTCTATGCTTAGTGCTCTTTGTGTGGCCGAGGACTGAAATGAAGCTTGGTCAGCATCCCACACAAACGAATGCTCCACATGCGGGTTTCACATGCCACCAACTCCACATTCACAGGCAACTTCAGCGCCACAGCCGTTTTCAGATAGCCCTCAATGCAAAGGCTCTAGACGCAAATATTGGTGTGAGAGCTAATTCAATCAAAGAAACACTGCATGTTGGTGAAGGGCATATTGAAGAAGGATCAGCCGAGTGGTTCTTGTGGGAGAACAACTCCATTTGGCTCACTAACTTCACACACCATCAGGCTTCCAAGCAGCTCTCAAGGAAACTCAGTTTTCACACTCTATGCTTAGTGTACTTTGAGTGCATTATCTAGGAATGAACCTGGTAGAGCATCCCACACAAACGAATGCTCCACATGCGGGTTTCACATGCCACCAACTCCACATTCACAGGCAACTTCAGCGCCACAGCCGTTTTCAGATAGCCCTCAATGCAAAGGCTCTAGACGCAAATATTGGTGTGAGAGCTAATTCAATCAAGGAAACACTGCATGTTGGTGAAGGGCATATTGAAGAAGGATTAGCCGAGTGCTTCTTGTGGGAGAACAACTCCATTTGGCTCACTAACTTCACACACCATCAGGCTTTCAAGCAGCTCTCAAGGAAACTCAGTTTTCACACTCTATGCTTAGTGCCCATTGTATGGCTAGGACTGAAATGAACCTGGTAGAGCACCCCACACAAACGAATGCTCCACATGCGGGTTTCACATGCCACCAACTCCACATTCACAGGCAACTTCAGCGCCACAGCCGTTTTCAGATAGCCCTCAATGCAAAGGCTCTAGACGCAAATATTGGTGTGAGAGCTAATTCAATCAAGGAAACACTGCATGTTGGTGAAGGGCATATTGAAGAAGGATCAGCCAAGTGGTTCTTGTGGGAGAACAACTCCATTTGGCTCACTAACTTCACACACCATCAGGCTTCCAAGCAGCTCTCAAGGAAACTCAGTTTTCACACTCTATGCTTAGTGCTCTTTGTGTGGCCGAGGACTGAAATGAAGCTTGGTCAGCATCCCACACAAACGAATGCTCCACATGCGGGTTTCACATGCCACCAACTCCACATTCACAGGCAACTTCAGCGCCACAGCCGTTTTCAGATAGCCCTCAATGCAAAGGCTCTAGACGCAAATATTGGTGTGAGAGCTAATTCAATCAAAGAAACACTGCATGTTGGTGAAGGGCATATTGAAGAAGGATCAGCCGAGTGGTTCTTGTGGGAGAACAACTCCATTTGGCTCACTAACTTCACACACCATCAGGCTTCCAAGCAGCTCTCAAGGAAACTCAGTTTTCACACTCTATGCTTAGTGCCCTTTGTATGGCCGAGGACTGAAATGAACCAGGTAGAGCATCCCACACAAACGAATGCTCCACATGCGGGTTTCACATGCCACCAACTCCACATTCACAGGCAACTTCAGCGCCACAGCCGTTTTCAGATAGCCCTCAATGCAAAGGCTCTAGACGCAAATATTGGTGTGAGAGCTAATTCAATCAAGGAAACACTGCATGTTGGTGAAGGGCATATTGAAGAAGGATCAGCCGAGTGGTTCTTGTGGGAGAACAACTCCATTTGGCTCACTAACTTCACACACCATCAGGCTTCCAAGCAGCTCTCAAGGGTGGAAAAAACTCAGTTTTCACACTCTATGCTTAGTGTACTTTGAGTGCATTATCTAGGAATGAACCTGGTAGAGCATCCCACACAAACGAATGCTCCACATGCGGGTTTCACATGCCACCAACTCCACATTCACAGGCAACTTCAGCGCCACAGCCGTTTTCAGATAGCCCTCAATGCAAAGGCTCTAGACGCAAATATTGGTGTGAGAGCTAATTCAATCAAGGAAACACTGCATGTTGGTGAAGGGCATATTGAAGAAGGATCAGCCGAGTGGTTCTTGTGGGAGAACAACTCCATTTGGCTCACTAACTTCACACACCATCAGGCTTCCAAGCAGCTCTCAAGGAAACTCAGTTTTCACACTCTATGCTTAGTGCCCATTGTATGGCTAGGACTGAAATGAACCTGGTAGAGCATCCCACACAAACGAATGCTCCACATGCGGGTTTCACATGCCACCAACTCCACATTCACAGGCAACTTCAGCGCCACAGCCGTTTTCAGATAGCCCTCAATGCAAAGGCTCTAGACGCAAATATTGGTGTGAGAGCTAATTCAATCAAGGAAACACTGCATGTTGGTGAAGGGCATATCGAAGAAGGATCAGCCGAGTGGTTCTTGTGGGAGAACAACTCCATTTGGCTCACTAACTTCACACACCATCAGGCTTCCAAGCAGCTCTCAAGGAAACTCAGTTTTCACACTCTATGCTTAGTGCCCTTTGTATGGCTAGGACTGAAATGAACCTGGTAGAGCATCCCACACAAACGAATGCTCAACATAAGGGTTTCACATGCCACCAACTCCACATTCACAGGCAACTTCAGTGCCACAGCCGTTTTCAGATAGGCCCTCAATGCAAAGGCTCTAGACGCAAATATTGGTGTGAGAGCTAATTCAATCAAGGAAACACTGCATGTTGGTGAAGGGCATATTGAAGAAGGATCAGCCGAGTGGTTCTTGTGGGAGAACAACTCCATTTGGCTCACTAACTTCACACACCATCAGGCTTCCAAGCAGCTCTCAAGGAAACTCAGTTTTCACACTCTATGCTTAGTGCCCTTTGTATGGCTAGGACTGAAATGAACCTGGTAGAGCATCCCACACAAACGAATACTCCACATGCGGGTTTCACATGTCACCAACTCCACATTCACAGGCAACTTCAGCGCCACAGCCGTTTTCAGATAGCCTTCAATGCAAAGGCTCTAGACGCAAATATTGGTGTGAGAGCTAATTCAATCAAGGAAACACTGCATGTTGGTGAAGGGCGTATTGAAGAAGGATCAGCCGAGTGGTTCTTGTGGGAGAACAACTCCATTTGGCTCACTAACTTCACACACCATCAGGCTTCCAAGCAGCTCTCAAGAAACTCAGTTTTCACACTCTATGCTTAGTGCTCTTTGTGTGCCTAGGACTGAAATGAAGCTTGGTCAGCATCCCACACAAACGAATGCTCCACATGCGGGTTTCACATGCCACCAACTCCACATTCACAGGCAACTTCAGCGCCACAGCCGTTTTCAGATAGCCCTCAATGCAAAGGCTCTAGGGGCAATTTTTGGTGTGAGAGCTAATTCAATCAAGGAAACACTGCATGTTGGTGAAGGGCATATCGAAGAAGGATCAGCCGAGTGGTTCTTGTGGGAGAACAACTCCATTTGGCTCACTAACTTCACACACCATCAGGCTTCCAAGCAGCTCTCAAGGAAACTCAGTTTTCACACTCTATGCTTAGTGCCCTTTGAGTGCATTATCTAGGAATGAACCTGGTAGAGCATCCCACACAAACGAATGCTCCACATGCGGGTTTCACATGCCACCAACTCCACATTCACAGGCAACTTCAGCGCCACAGCCGTTTTCAGATAGCCCTCAATGCAAAGGCTCTAGACGCAAATATTGGTGTGAGAGCTAATTCAATCAAGGAAACACTGCATGTTGGTGAAGGGCATATTGAAGAAGCATCAGCCGAGTGGTTCTTGGGGGAGAACAACTCCATTTGGCTCACTAACTTCACACACCATCAGGCTTCCAAGCAGCTCTCAAGGAAACTCAGTTTTCACACTCTATGCTTAGTGCCCTTTGTATGGCTAGGACTGAAATGAACCTGGTAGAGCATCCCACACAAACGAATGCTCCACATGCGGGTTTCACATGCCACCAACTCCACATTCACAGGCAACTTCAGCGCCACAGCCGTTTTCAGATAGCCCTCAATGCAAAGGCTCTAGACGCAAATATTGGTGTGAGAGCTAATTCAATCAAGGAAACACTGCATGTTGCTGAAGGGCATATTGAAGAAGGATCAGCCGAGTGGTTCTTGTGGGAGAACAACTCCATTTGGCTCACTAACTTCACACACCATCAGGCTTCCAAGCAGCTCTCAAGGAAACTCAGTTTTCACACTCTATGCTTAGTGCTCTTTGTGTGCCTAGGACTGAAATGAAGCTTGGTCAGCATCCCACACAAACGAATGCTCCACATGCGGGTTTCACATGCCACCAACTCCACATTCACAGGCAACTTCAGTGCCACAGCCGTTTTCAGATAGCCCTCAATGCAAAGGCTCTAGACGCAAATATTGGTGTGAGAGCTAATTCAATCAAGGAAACACTGCATGTTGGTGAAGGGCGTATTGAAGAAGGATCAGCCGAGTGGTTCTTGTGGGAGAACAACTCCATTTGGCTCACTAACTTCACACACCATCAGGCTTCCAAGCAGCTCTCAAGGAAACTCAGTTTTCACACTCTATGCTTAGTGCTTTTTGTGTGCCTAGGACTGAAATGAAGCTTGGTCAGCATCCCACACAAACGAATGCTCCACATGCGGGTTTCACATGCCACCAACTCCACATTCACAGGCAACTTCAGCGCCACAGCCGTTTTCAGATAGCCCTCAATGCAAAGGCTCTAGACGCAAATATTGGTGTGAGAGCTAATTCAATCAAGGAAACACTGCATGTTGGTGAAGGGCGTATTGAAGAAGGATCAGCCGAGTGGTTCTTGTGGGAGAACAACTCCATTTGGCTCACTAACTTCACACACCATCAGGCTTCCACGCAGCTCTCAAGGAAACTCAGTTTTCACACTCTATGCTTAGTGCTGTTTGTGTGCCTAGGACTAAAATGAAGCTTGGTCAGCATCCCACACAAACGAATGCTCCACATGCGGGTTTCACATGCCACCAACTCCACATTCTCAGGCAACTTCAGCGCCACAGCCGTTTTCAGATAGCCCTCAATGCAAAGGCTCTAGACGCAAATATTGGTGTGAGAGCTAATTCAATCAAGGAAACACTGCATGTGGGTGAAGGGCATATTGAAGAAGGATCAGCCGAGTGGTTCTTGTGGGAGAACAACTCCATTTGGCTCACTAACTTCACACACCATCAGGCTTCCAAGCAGCTCTCAAGGAAACTCAGTTTTCACACTCTATGCTTAGTGCCCTTTGAGTGCATTATCTAGGAATGAACCTGGTAGAGCATCCCACACAAAGGAATGCTCCACATGCGGGTTTCACATGCCACCAACTCCACATTCACAGGCAACTTCAGCGCCACAGCCGTTTTCAGATAGCCCTCAATACAAAGGCTCTAGACGCAAATATTGGTGTGAGAGCTAATTCAATCAAGGAAACACTGCATGTTGGTGAAGGGCATATTGAAGAAGGATCAACCGAGTGGTTCTTGTGGGAGAACAACTCCATTTGGCTCACTAACTTCACACACCATCAGGCTTCCAAGTAGCTCTCAAGGAAACTCAGTTTTCACACTCTATGCTTAGTGCCCTTTGAGTGCCTAGGACTGAAATGAACCTGGTAGAGCATCCCACACAAACGAATGCTCCACATCTGGGTTTCACATGCCACCAACTCCACATTCACAGGCAACTTCAGCGCCACAGCCGTTTTCAGATAGCCCTCAATGCAAAGGCTCTAGACGCAAATATTGGTGTGAGAGCTAATTCAATCAAGGAAACACTGCATGTTGGTGAAGGGCATATTGAAGAAGGATCAGCCGAGTGGTTCTTGTGGGAGAACAACTCCATTTGGCTCACTAACTTCACACACCATCAGGCTTCCAAGCAGCTCTCAAGGAAACTCAGTTTTCACACTCTATGCTTAGTGCCCTTTGTATGGCTAGGACTGAAATGAACCTGGTAGAGCATCCCACACAAACGAATGCTCCACATGCGGGTTTCACATGCCACCAACTCCACATTCACAGGCAACTTCAGCGCCACAGCCGTTTTCAGATAGCCCTCAATGCAAAGGCTCTAGACGCAAATATTGGTGTGAGAGCTAATTCAATCAAGGAAACACTGCATGTTGGTGAAGGGCGTATTGAAGAAGGATCAGCCGAGTGGTTCTTGTGGGAGAACAACTCCATTTGGCTCACTAACTTCACACACCATCAGGCTTCCACGCAGCTCTCAAGGAAACTCAGTTTTCACACTCTATGCTTAGTGCTCTTTGTGTGCCTAGGACTAAAATGAAGCTTGGTCAGCATCCCACACAAACGAATGCTCCACATGCGGGTTTCACATGCCACCAACTCCACATTCTCAGGCAACTTCAGCGCCACAGCCGTTTTCAGATAGCCCTCAATGCAAAGGCTCTAGACGCAAATATTGGTGTGAGAGCTAATTCAATCAAGGAAACACTGCATGTTGGTGAAGGGCATATTGAAGAAGGATCAGCCGAGTGGTTCTTGTGGGAGAACAACTCCATTTGGCTCACTAACTTCACACACCATCAGGCTTCCAAGCAGCTCTCAAGGAAACTCAGTTTTCACACTCTATGCTTAGTGCCCTTTGAGTGCATTATCTAGGAATGAACCTGGTAGAGCATCCCACACAAAGGAATGCTCCACATGCGGGTTTCACATGCCACCAACTCCACATTCACAGGCAACTTCAGCGCCACAGCCGTTTTCAGATAGCCCTCAATACAAAGGCTCTAGACGCAAATATTGGTGTGAGAGCTAATTCAATCAAGGAAACACTGCATGTTGGTGAAGGGCATATTGAAGAAGGATCAGCCGAGTGGTTCTTGTGGGAGAACAACTCCATTTGGCTCACTAACTTCACACACCATCAGGCTTCCAAGTAGCTCTCAAGGAAACTCAGTTTTCACACTCTATGCTTAGTGCCCTTTGAGTGCCTAGGACTGAATGAACCTGGTAGAGCATCCCACACAAACGAATGCTCCACATCTGGGTTTCACATGCCACCAACTCCACATTCACAGGCAACTTCAGCGCCACAGCCGTTTTCAGATAGCCCTCAATGCAAAGGCTCTAGACGCAAATATTGGTGTGAGAGCTAATTCAATCAAGGAAACACTGCATGTTGGTGAAGGGCATATTGAAGAAGGATCAGCCGAGTGGTTCTTGTGGGAGAACAACTCCATTTGGCTCACTAACTTCACACACCATCAGGCTTCCAAGCAGCTCTCAAGGAAACTCAGTTTTCACATTCTATGCTTAGTGCCCTTTGAGTGCATTATCTAGGATGAACCTGGTAGAGCATCCCACACAAACGAATGCTCCACATGCGGGTTTCACATGCCACCAACTCCACATTCACAGGCAACTTCAGCGCCACAGCCGTTTTCAGATAGCCCTCAATGCAAAGGCTCTAGACGCAAATATTGGTGTGAGAGCTAATTCAATCAAAGAAACACTGCATGTTGGTGAAGGGCATATTGAAGAAGGATCAGCCGAGTGGTTCTTGTGGGAGAACAACTCCATTTGGCTCACTAACTTCACACACCATCAGGCTTCCAAGCAGCTCTCAAGGAAACTCAGTTTTCACACTCTATGCTTAGTGCTTTTTGTGTGCCTAGGACTGAAATGAAGCTTGGTCAGCATCCCACACAAACGAATGCTCCACATGCGGGTTTCACATGCCACCAACTCCACATTCACAGGCAACTTCAGCGCCACAGCCGTTTTCAGATAGCCCTCAATGCAAAGGCTCTAGACGCAAATATTGGTGTGAGAGCTAATTCAATCAAGGAAACACTGCATGTTGGTGAAGGGCGTATTGAAGAAGGATCAGCCGAGTGGTTCTTGTGGGAGAACAACTCCATTTGGCTCACTAACTTCACACACCATCAGGCTTCCACGCAGCTCTCAAGGAAACTCAGTTTTCACACTCTATGCTTAGTGCTGTTTGTGTGCCTAGGACTAAAATGAAGCTTGGTCAGCATCCCACACAAACGAATGCTCCACATGCGGGTTTCACATGCCACCAACTCCACATTCTCAGGCAACTTCAGCGCCACAGCCGTTTTCAGATAGCCCTCAATGCAAAGGCTCTAGACGCAAATATTGGTGTGAGAGCTAATTCAATCAAGGAAACACTGCATGTGGGTGAAGGGCATATTGAAGAAGGATCAGCCGAGTGGTTCTTGTGGGAGAACAACTCCATTTGGCTCACTAACTTCACACACCATCAGGCTTCCAAGCAGCTCTCAAGGAAACTCAGTTTTCACACTCTATGCTTAGTGCCCTTTGAGTGCATTATCTAGGAATGAACCTGGTAGAGCATCCCACACAAAGGAATGCTCCACATGCGGGTTTCACATGCCACCAACTCCACATTCACAGGCAACTTCAGCGCCACAGCCGTTTTCAGATAGCCCTCAATACAAAGGCTCTAGACGCAAATATTGGTGTGAGAGCTAATTCAATCAAGGAAACACTGCATGTTGGTGAAGGGCATATTGAAGAAGGATCAACCGAGTGGTTCTTGTGGGAGAACAACTCCATTTGGCTCACTAACTTCACACACCATCAGGCTTCCAAGTAGCTCTCAAGGAAACTCAGTTTTCACACTCTATGCTTAGTGCCCTTTGAGTGCCTAGGA
>NW_026697561.1:0-139506 GCF_030435755.1 Ochotona princeps
TGGTTCATTTCAGTCCTAGGTATGTACTCAAAGGGCACTAAGCATAGAGTTTGAAAACTGAGTTTCCTTGAGAGCTGCTTGGAAGCCTGATGGTGTGTGAAGTTAGTGAGCCAAATGGAGTTGTTCTCCCACAAGAACCACTCGGCTGATCCTTCTTCAATATGCCCTTCACCAACATGCAGTGTTTCCTTGATTGAATTAGCTCTCACACCAATATTTGCGTCTAGAGCCTTTGCATTGAGGGCTATCTGAAAACGGCTGAGGCGCTGAAGTTGCCTGTGAATGTGGAGTTGGTGGCATGTGAAACCCGCATGTGGAGCATTCGTTTGTGTGGGATGCTCTCCAAACTTCATTTCAGTCCGAGACACTCAAAGGGCACTAAGCATAGAGTGTGAAAACTGAGTTTCCTTGAGAGCTGCTTGGAAGCCTGATGGTGTGTGAAGTTAGTGAGCCAAATGGAGTTGTTCTCCCACAAGAACCACTCGGCTGATCCTTCTTCAATATGCCCTTCACCAACATGCAGTGTTTCCTTGATTGAATTAGCTCTCACACCAATATTTGCGTCTAGAGCCTTTGCATTGAGGGCTATCTGAAAACGGCTGTGGCGCTGAAGTTGCCTGTGAATGTGGAGTTGGTGGCATGTGAAACCCGCATGTGGAGCATTCGTTTGTGTGGGATGCTCTACCAGGTTCATTTTAGTCCTAGCCGTACAAAGGGCACTAAGCATAGAGTGTGAAAACTGAGTTTCCTTGAGAGCTGCTTGGAAGCCTGATGGTGTGTGAAGTTAGTGAGCCAAATGGAGTTGTTCTCCCACAAGAACCACTCGGCTGATCCTTCTTCAATATGCCCTTCACCAACATGCAGTGTTTCCTTGATTGAATTAGCTCTCACACCAATATTTGCGTCTAGAGCCTTTGCATTGAGGGCTATCTGAAAACGGCTGTGGCGCTGAAGTTGCCTGTGAATGTGGAGTTGGTAGCATGTGAAACCCGCATGTGGAGCATTCGTTTATGTGGGATGCTCTACCAGGTTCATTTCAGTCCTAGGTAATGCACTAAAAGGGCACTAAGCATAGAGTTTGAAAATTGAGTTTCCTTGAGAGCTGCTTGGAAGCCTGATGGTGTGTGGAGTTAGTGAGCCAAATGGAGTTGTTCTCCCACAAGAACCACTCGGCTGATCCTTCTTCAATATGCCCTTCACCAACATGCAGTGTTTCCTTGATTGAGTTAGCTCTCACACCAATATTTGCGTCTAGAGCCTTTGCATTGAGGGCTATCTGAAAACGGCTGTGGCGCTGAAGTTCCCTGAGAATGTGGAGTTGGTAGCATGTGAAACCCGCATGTGGAGCATTCGTTTATGTGGGATGCTCTACCAGGTTCATTTCAGTCCTAGGTAATGCACTCAAAGGGCACTAAGCATAGAGTTTGAAAACTGAGTTTCCTTGAGAGCTGCTTGGAAGCCTGATGGTGTGTGAAGTTAGTGAGCCAAATGGAGTTGTTCTCCCACAAGAACCACTCGGCTGATCCTTCTTCAATATGCCCTTCACCAACATGCAGTGTTTCCTTGATTGAATTAGCTCTCACAGCAATATTTGCGTCTAGAGCCTTTGCATTGAGGGCTATCTGAAAACGGCTGTGGCGCTGAAGTTGCCTAAGAATGTGGAGTTGGTGGCATGTGAAACCCGCATGTGGAGCATTCGTTTGTGTGGGATGCTCTACCAGGTTCATTCCTAGATAATGCACTCAAAGGGCACTAAGCATAGAGTGTGAAAACTGAGTTTCCTTGAGAGCTGCTTGGAAGCCTGATGGTGTGTGAAGTTAGGGAGCCAAATGGAGTTGTTCTCCCACAAGAACCACTCGGCTGATCCTTCTTCAATATGCCCTTCACCAACATGCAGTGTTTCCTTGATTGAATTAGCTCTCACACCAATATTTGCGTCTAGAGCCTTTGCATTGAGGGCTATCTGAAAACGGCTGTGGCGCTGAAGTTGCCTGTGAATGTGGAGTTGGTGGCATGTGAAACCCGCATGTGGAGCATTCGTTTGTGTGGGATGCTCTCCAAGCTTCATTTCAGTCCTAGGCACTCAAAGGGCACTAAGCATAGAGTGTGAAAACTGAGTTTCCTTGAGAGCTGCTTGGAAGCCTGATGGTGTGTGAAGTTAGGGAGCCAAATGGAGTTGTTCTCCCACAAGAACCACTCGGCTGATCCTTCTTCAATATGCCCTTCACCAACATGCAGTGTTTCCTTGATTGAATTAGCTCTCACACCAATATTTGCGTCTAGAGCCTTTGCATTGAGGGCTATCTGAAAACGGCTGTGGCGCTGAAGTTGCCTGTGAATGTGGAGTTGGTGGCATGTGAAACCCGCATGTGGAACATTCGTTTGTGTGGGATGCTCTACCAGGTTCATTTCAGTCCTAGCCATACAAAGGGCACTAAGCATAGAGTGTGAAAACTGAGTTTCCTTGAGAGCTGCTTGGAAGCCTGATGGTGTGTGAAGTTAGTGAGCCAAATGGAGTTGTTCTCCCACAAGAACCACTCGGCTGATCCTTCTTCAATATGCCCTTCACCAACATGCAGTGTTTCCTTGATTGAATTAGCTCTCACACCAATATTTGCGTCTAGAGCCTTTGCATTGAGGGCTATCTGAAAACGGCTGTGGCGCTGAAGTTGCCTGAGAATGTGGAGTTGGTAGCATGTGAAACCCGCATGTGGAGCATTCGTTTATGTGGGATGCTCTACGAGGTTCATTTCAGTCCTAGCCATACAAAGGGCACTAAGCATAGAGTGTGAAAACTGAGTTTCCTTGAGAGCTGCTTGGAAGCCTGATGGTGTGTGAAGTTAGTGAGCCAAATGGAGTTGTTCTCCCACAAGAACCACTCGGCTGATCCTTCTTCAATATGCCCTTCACCAACATGCAGTGTTTCCTTGATTGAATTAGCTCTCACACCAATATTTGCGTCTAGAGCCTTTGCATTGAGGGCTATCTGAAAACGGCTGTGGCGCTGAAGTTGCCTGAGAATGTGGAGTTGGTGGCATGTGAAACCCGCATGTGGAGCATTCGTTTGTGTGGGATGCTTTACCAGGTTCATTTCAGTCCTAGGTAATGCACTCAAAGGGCACTAAGCATAGAGTTTGAAAACTGAGTTTCCTTGAGAGCTGCTTGGAAGCCTGATGGTGTGTGAAGTTAGTGAGCCAAATGGAGTTGTTCTCCCACAAGAACCACTCGGCTGATCCTTCTTCAATATGCCCTTCACCAACATGCAGTGTTTCCTTGATTGAATTAGCTCTCACACCAATATTTGCGTCTAGAGCCTTTGCATTGAGGGCTATCTGAAAACGGCTGTGGCGCTGAAGTTGCCTGTGAATGTGGAGTTGGTGGCATGTGAAACCCGCATGTGGAGCATTCGTTTGTGGGGGATGCTGACCAAGCTTCATTTCAGTCCTAGGCACACAAAGGGCACTAAGCATAGAGTGTGAAAACTGAGTTTCCTTGAGAGCTGCTTGGAAGCCTGATGGTGTGTGACGTTAGTGAGCCAAATGGAGTTGTTCTCCCACAAGAACCACTCGGCTGATCCTTCTTCAATATGCCCTTCACCAACATGCAGTGTTTCCTTGATTGAATTAGCTCTCACACCAATATTTGCGTCTAGAGCCTTTGCATTGTGGGCTATCTGAAAACGGCTGTGGCGCTGAAGTTGCCTGAGAATGTGGAGTTGGTAGCATGTGAAACCCGCATGTGGAGCATTCGTTTATGTGGGATGCTCTACCAGGTTCATTTCAGTCCTAGGTAATGCACTCAAAGGGCACTAAGCATAGAGTTTGAAAACTGAGTTTCCTTGAGAGCTGCTTGGAAGCCTGATGGTGTGTGAAGTTAGTGAGCCAAATGGAGTTGTTCTCCCACAAGAACCACTCGGCTGATCCTTCTTCAATATGCCCTAAACCAACATGCAGTGTTTCCTTGATTGAATTAGCTCTCACACCAATATTTGCGTCTAGAGCCTTTGCATTGAGGGCTATCTGAAAACGGCTGTGGCGCTGAAGTTGCCTGTGAATGTGGAGTTGGTGGCATGTGAAACCCGCATGTGGAGCATTCGTTTGTGTGGGATGCTCTACCAGGTTCATTCCTAGATAATGCACTCAAAGGGCACTAAACATAGAGTGTGAAAACTGAGTTTCCTTGAGAGCTGCTTGGAAACCTGATGGTGTGTGAAGTTAGTGAGCCAAATGGAGTTGTTCTCCCACAAGAACCACTCGGCTGATCCTTCTTCAATATGCCCTTCACCAACATGCAGTGTTTCCTTGATTGAATTAGCTCTCACACCAATATTTGCGTCTAGAGCCTTTGCATTGTGGGCTATCTGAAAACGGCTGTGGCGCTGAAGTTGCCTGTGAATGTGGAGTTGGTGGCATGTGAAACCCGCATGTGGAGCATTCGTTTGTGTGGGATGCTCTACCAGGTTCATTTTAGTCCTAGCCATACAAACGGCACTAAGCATAGAGTGTGAAAACTGAGTTTCCTTGAGAGCTGCTTGGAAGCCTGATGGTGTGTGAAGTTAGGGAGCCAAATGGAGTTGTTCTCCCACAAGAACCACTCGGCTGATCCTTCTTCAATATGCCCTTCACCAACATGCAGTGTTTCCTTGATTGAATTAGCTCTCACACCAATATTTGCGTCTAGAGCCTTTGCATTGAGGGCTATCTGAAAACGGCTGTGGCGCTGAGTTGCCTGAGAATGTGGAGTTGGTAGCATGTGAAACCCGCATGTGGAGCATTCGTTTATGTGGGATGCTCTACCAGGTTCATTTCAGTCCTAGGTAATGTACTCAAAGGGCACTAAGCATAGAGTTTGAAAACTGAGTTTCCTTGAGAGCTGCTTGGAAGCCTGATGGTGTGTGAAGTTAGTGAGCCAAATGGAGTTGTTCTCCCACAAGAACCACTCGGCTGATCCTTCTTCAATATGCCCTTCACCAACATGCAGTGTTTCCTTGATTGAATTAGCTCTCACACCAATATTTGCGTCTAGAGCCTTTGCATTGAGGGCTATCTGAAAACGGCTGAGGCGCTGAAGTTGCCTGTGAATGTGGAGTTGGTGGCATGTGAAACCCGCATGTGGAGCATTCGTTTGTGTGGGATGCTCTCCAAACTTCATTTCAGTCCGAGACACTCAAAGGGCACTAAGCATAGAGTGTGAAAACTGAGTTTCCTTGAGAGCTGCTTGGAAGCCTGATGGTGTGTGAAGTTAGTGAGCCAAATGGAGTTGTTCTCCCACAAGAACCACTCGGCTGATCCTTCTTCAATATGCCCTTCACCAACATGCAGTGTTTCCTTGATTGAATTAGCTCTCACACCAATATTTGCGTCTAGAGCCTTTGCATTGAGGGCTATCTGAAAACGGCTGTGGCGCTGAAGTTGCCTGTGAATGTGGAGTTGGTGGCATGTGAAACCCGCATGTGGAGCATTCGTTTGTGTGGGATGCTCTACCAGGTTCATTCCTAGATAATGCACTCAAAGGGCACTAAACATAGAGTGTGAAAACTGAGTTTCCTTGAGAGCTGCTTGGAAACCTGATGGTGTGTGAAGTTAGTGAGCCAAATGGAGTTGTTCTCCCACAAGAACCACTCGGCTGATCCTTCTTCAATATGCCCTTCACCAACATGCAGTGTTTCCTTGATTGAATTAGCTCTCACACCAATATTTGCGTCTAGAGCCTTTGCATTGTGGGCTATCTGAAAACGGCTGTGGCGCTGAAGTTGCCTGTGAATGTGGAGTTGGTGGCATGTGAAACCCGCATGTGGAGCATTCGTTTGTGTGGGATGCTCTACCAGGTTCATTTTAGTCCTAGCCATACAAACGGCACTAAGCATAGAGTGTGAAAACTGAGTTTCCTTGAGAGCTGCTTGGAAGCCTGATGGTGTGTGAAGTTAGGGAGCCAAATGGAGTTGTTCTCCCACAAGAACCACTCGGCTGATCCTTCTTCAATATGCCCTTCACCAACATGCAGTGTTTCCTTGATTGAATTAGCTCTCACACCAATATTTGCGTCTAGAGCCTTTGCATTGAGGGCTATCTGAAAACGGCTGTGGCGCTGAGTTGCCTGAGAATGTGGAGTTGGTAGCATGTGAAACCCGCATGTGGAGCATTCGTTTATGTGGGATGCTCTACCAGGTTCATTTCAGTCCTAGGTAATGTACTCAAAGGGCACTAAGCATAGAGTTTGAAAACTGAGTTTCCTTGAGAGCTGCTTGGAAGCCTGATGGTGTGTGAAGTTAGTGAGCCAAATGGAGTTGTTCTCCCACAAGAACCACTCGGCTGATCCTTCTTCAATATGCCCTTCACCAACATGCAGTGTTTCCTTGATTGAATTAGCTCTCACACCAATATTTGCGTCTAGAGCCTTTGCATTGAGGGCTATCTGAAAACGGCTGAGGCGCTGAAGTTGCCTGTGAATGTGGAGTTGGTGGCATGTGAAACCCGCATGTGGAGCATTCGTTTGTGTGGGATGCTCTCCAAACTTCATTTCAGTCCGAGACACTCAAAGGGCACTAAGCATAGAGTGTGAAAACTGAGTTTCCTTGAGAGCTGCTTGGAAGCCTGATGGTGTGTGAAGTTAGTGAGCCAAATGGAGTTGTTCTCCCACAAGAACCACTCGGCTGATCCTTCTTCAATATGCCCTTCACCAACATGCAGTGTTTCCTTGATTGAATTAGCTCTCACACCAATATTTGCGTCTAGAGCCTTTGCATTGAGGGCTATCTGAAAACGGCTGTGGCGCTGAAGTTGCCTGTGAATGTGGAGTTGGTGGCATGTGAAACCCGCATGTGGAGCATTCGTTTGTGTGGGATGCTCTACCAGGTTCATTTTAGTCCTAGCCGTACAAAGGGCACTAAGCATAGAGTGTGAAAACTGAGTTTCCTTGAGAGCTGCTTGGAAGCCTGATGGTGTGTGAAGTTAGTGAGCCAAATGGAGTTGTTCTCCCACAAGAACCACTCGGCTGATCCTTCTTCAATATGCCCTTCACCAACATGCAGTGTTTCCTTGATTGAATTAGCTCTCACACCAATATTTGCGTCTAGAGCCTTTGCATTGAGGGCTATCTGAAAACGGCTGTGGCGCTGAAGTTGCCTGTGAATGTGGAGTTGGTAGCATGTGAAACCCGCATGTGGAGCATTCGTTTATGTGGGATGCTCTACCAGGTTCATTTCAGTCCTAGGTAATGCACTAAAAGGGCACTAAGCATAGAGTTTGAAAATTGAGTTTCCTTGAGAGCTGCTTGGAAGCCTGATGGTGTGTGGAGTTAGTGAGCCAAATGGAGTTGTTCTCCCACAAGAACCACTCGGCTGATCCTTCTTCTATATGCCCTTCACCAACATGCAGTGTTTCCTTGATTGAGTTAGCTCTCACACCAATATTTGCGTCTAGAGCCTTTGCATTGAGGGCTATCTGAAAACGGCTGTGGCGCTGAAGTTCCCTGAGAATGTGGAGTTGGTAGCATGTGAAACCCGCATGTGGAGCATTCGTTTATGTGGGATGCTCTACCAGGTTCATTTCAGTCCTAGGTAATGCACTCAAAGGGCACTAAGCATAGAGTTTGAAAACTGAGTTTCCTTGAGAGCTGCTTGGAAGCCTGATGGTGTGTGAAGTTAGTGAGCCAAATGGAGTTGTTCTCCCACAAGAACCACTCGGCTGATCCTTCTTCAATATGCCCTTCACCAACATGCAGTGTTTCCTTGATTGAATTAGCTCTCACAGCAATATTTGCGTCTAGAGCCTTTGCATTGAGGGCTATCTGAAAACGGCTGTGGCGCTGAAGTTGCCTAAGAATGTGGAGTTGGTGGCATGTGAAACCCGCATGTGGAGCATTCGTTTGTGTGGGATGCTCTACCAGGTTCATTCCTAGATAATGCACTCAAAGGGCACTAAGCATAGAGTGTGAAAACTGAGTTTCCTTGAGAGCTGCTTGGAAGCCTGATGGTGTGTGAAGTTAGGGAGCCAAATGGAGTTGTTCTCCCACAAGAACCACTCGGCTGATCCTTCTTCAATATGCCCTTCACCAACATGCAGTGTTTCCTTGATTGAATTAGCTCTCACACCAATATTTGCGTCTAGAGCCTTTGCATTGAGGGCTATCTGAAAACGGCTGTGGCGCTGAAGTTGCCTGTGAATGTGGAGTTGGTGGCATGTGAAACCCGCATGTGGAGCATTCGTTTGTGTGGGATGCTCTCCAAGCTTCATTTCAGTCCTAGGCACTCAAAGGGCACTAAGCATAGAGTGTGAAAACTGAGTTTCCTTGAGAGCTGCTTGGAAGCCTGATGGTGTGTGAAGTTAGGGAGCCAAATGGAGTTGTTCTCCCACAAGAACCACTCGGCTGATCCTTCTTCAATATGCCCTTCACCAACATGCAGTGTTTCCTTGATTGAATTAGCTCTCACACCAATATTTGCGTCTAGAGCCTTTGCATTGAGGGCTATCTGAAAACGGCTGTGGCGCTGAAGTTGCCTGTGAATGTGGAGTTGGTGGCATGTGAAACCCGCATGTGGAACATTCGTTTGTGTGGGATGCTCTACCAGGTTCATTTCAGTCCTAGCCATACAAAGGGCACTAAGCATAGAGTGTGAAAACTGAGTTTCCTTGAGAGCTGCTTGGAAGCCTGATGGTGTGTGAAGTTAGTGAGCCAAATGGAGTTGTTCTCCCACAAGAACGACTCGGCTGATCCTTCTTCAATATGCCCTTCACCAACATGCAGTGTTTCCTTGATTGAATTAGCTCTCACACCAATATTTGCGTCTAGAGCCTTTGCATTGAGGGCTATCTGAAAACGGCTGTGGCGCTGAAGTTGCCTGAGAATGTGGAGTTGGTAGCATGTGAAACCCGCATGTGGAGCATTCGTTTATGTGGGATGCTCTACGAGGTTCATTTCAGTCCTAGCCATACAAAGGGCACTAAGCATAGAGTGTGAAAACTGAGTTTCCTTGAGAGCTGCTTGGAAGCCTGATGGTGTGTGAAGTTAGTGAGCCAAATGGAGTTGTTCTCCCACAAGAACCACTCGGCTGATCCTTCTTCAATATGCCCTTCACCAACATGCAGTGTTTCCTTGATTGAATTAGCTCTCACACCAATATTTGCGTCTAGAGCCTTTGCATTGAGGGCTATCTGAAAATGGCTGTGGCGCTGAAGTTGCCTGAGAATGTGGAGTTGGTGGCATGTCAAACCCGCATGTGGAGCATTCGTTTGTGTGGGATGCTCTCCAAGCTTCATTTCAGTCCTAGGCACTCAAAGGGCACTAAGCATAGTGTGTGAAAACTGAGTTTCCTTGAGAGCTGCTTGGAAGCCTGATGGTGTGTGAAGTTAGTGAGCCAAATGGAGTTGTTCTCCCACAAGAACCACTCGGCTGATCCTTCTTCAATATGCCCTTCACCAACATGCAGTGTTTCCTTGATTGAATTAGCTCTCACACCAATATTTGCGTCTAGAGCCTTTGCATTGAGGGCTATCTGAAAACGGCTGTGGCGCTGAAGTTGCCTGAGAATGTGGAGTTGGTAGCATGTGAAACCCGCATGTGGAGCATTCGTTTATGTGGGATGCTCTACGAGGTTCATTTCAGTCCTAGCCATACAAAGGGCACTAAGCATAGAGTGTGAAAACTGAGTTTCCTTGAGAGCTGCTTGGAAGCCTGATGGTGTGTGAAGTTAGTGAGCCAAATGGAGTTGTTCTCCCACAAGAACCACTCGGCTGATCCTTCTTCAATATGCCCTTCACCAACATGCAGTGTTTCCTTGATTGAATTAGCTCTCACACCAATATTTGCGTCTAGAGCCTTTGCATTGAGGGCTATCTGAAAATGGCTGTGGCGCTGAAGTTGCCTGAGAATGTGGAGTTGGTGGCATGTGAAACCCGCATGTGGAGCAATCGTTTGTGTGGGATGCTCTCCAAGCTTCATTTCAGTCCTAGGCACTCAAAGGGCACTAAGCATAGTGTGTGAAAACTGAGTTTCCTTGAGAGCTGCTTGGAAGCCTGATGGTGTGTGAAGTTAGTGAGCCAAATGGAGTTGTTCTCCCACAAGAACCACTCGGCTGATCCTTCTTCAATATGCCCTTCACCAGCATGCAGTGTTTCCTTGATTGAATTAGCTCTCACACCAATATTTGCGTCTAGAGCCTTTGCATTGAGGGCTATCTGAAAACGGCTGTGGCGCTGAAGTTGCCTGTGAATGTGGAGTTGGTGGCATGTGAAACCCGCATATGGAGCATTCGTTTGTGTGGGATGCTCTACCAGGTTCATTCCTAGATAATGCACTCAAAGGGCACTAAACATAGAGTGTGAAAACTGAGTTTCCTTGAGAGCTGCTTGGAAGCCTGATGGTGTGTGAAGTTAGGGAGCCAAATGGAGTTGTTCTCCCACAAGAACCACTCGGCTGATCCTTCTTCAATATGCCCTTCACCAACATGCAGTGTTTCCTTGATTGAATTAGCTCTCACACCAATATTTGCGTCTAGAGCCTTTGCATTGAGGGCTATCTGAAAATGGCTGTGGCGCTGAAGTTGCCTGTGAATGTGGAGTTGGTGGCATGTGAAACCCGCATGTGGAGCATTCGTTTGTGTGGGATGCTCTCCAAGCTTCATTTCAGTCCTAGGCACTCAAAGGGCACTAAGCATAGAGTGTGAAAACTGAGTTTCCTTGAGAGCTGCTTGGAAGCCTGATGGTGTGTGAAGTTAGGGAGCCAAATGGAGTTGTTCTCCCACAAGAACCACTCGGCTGATCCTTCTTCAATATGCCCTTCACCAACATGCAGTGTTTCCTTGATTGAGTTAGCTCTCACACCAATATTTGCGTCTAGAGCCTTTGCATTGAGGGCTATCTGAAAACGGCTGTGGCGCTGAAGTTGCCTGTGAATGTGGAGTTGGTGGCATGTGAAACCCGCATGTGGAGCATTCGTTTGTGTGGGATGCTCTACCAGGTTCATTTCAGTCCTAGCCATACAAAGGGCACTAAGCATAGAGTGTGAAAACTGAGTTTCCCTGAGAGCTGCTTGGAAGCCTGATGGTGTGTGAAGTTAGTGAGCCAAATGGAGTTGTTCTCCCACAAGAACCACTCGGCTGATCCTTCTTCAATATGCCCTTCACCAACATGCAGTGTTTCCTTGATTGAATTAGCTCTCACACCAATATTTGCGTCTAGAGCCTTTGCATTGAGGGCTATCTGAAAACGGCTGTGGCGCTGAAGTTGCCTGTGAATGTGGAGTTGGTGGCATGTGAAACCCGCATGTGGAGCATTCGTTTGTGTGGGATGCTCTACCAGGTTCATTCCTAGATAATGCACTCAAAGGGCACTAAACATAGAGTGTGAAAACTGAGTTTCCTTGAGAGCTGCTTGGAAGCCTGATGGTGTGTGAAGTTAGTGAGCCAAATGGAGTTGTTCTCCCACAAGAACCACTCGGCTGATCCTTCTTCAATATGCCCTTCACCAACATGCAGTGTTTCCTTGATTGAATTAGCTCTCACACCAATATTTGCGTCTAGAGCCTTTGCATTGAGGGCTATCTGAAAACGGCTGTGGCGCTGAAGTTGCCTGTGAATGTGGAGTTGGTGGCATGTGAAACCCGCATGTGGAGCATTCGTTTGTGTGGGATGCTCTACCAGGTTCATTTCAGTCCTAGCCATACAAAGGGCACTAAGCATAGAGTGTGAAAACTGAGTTTCCTTGAGAGCTGCTTGGAAGCCTGATGGTGTGTGAAGTTAGTGAGCCAAATGGAGTTGTTCTCCCACAAGAACCACTCGGCTGATCCTTCTTCAATATGCCCTTCACCAACATGCAGTGTTTCCTTGATTGAATTAGCTCTCACACCAATATTTGCGTCTAGAGCCTTTGCATTGAGGGCTATCTGAAAACGGCTGTGGCGCTGAAGTTGCCTGTGAATGTGGAGTTGGTGGCATGTGAAACCCGCATGTGGAGCATTCGTTTGTGTGGGATGCTCTACCAGGTTCATTCCTAGATAATGCACTCAAAGGGCACTAAGCATAGAGTGTGAAAACTGAGTTTCCTTGAGAGCTGCTTGGAAGCCTGATGGTGTGTGAAGTTAGTGAGCCAAATGGAGTTGTTCTCCCACAAGAACCACTCGGCTGATCCTTCTTCAATATGCCCTTCACCAACATGCAGTGTTTCCTTGATTGAATTAGCTCTCACACCAATATTTGCGTCTAGAGCCTTTGCATTGAGGGCTATCTGAAAACGGCTGTGGCGCTGAAGTTGCCTGTGAATGTGGAGTTGGTGGCATGTGAAACCCGCATGTGGAGCATTCGTTTGTGTGGGATGCTCTCCAAGCCTCATTTCAGTCCTAGCCATACAAAGGGCACTAAGCATAGAGTGTGAAAACTGAGTTTCCTTGAGAGCTGCTTGGAAGCCTGACGGTGTGTGAAGTTAGTGAGCCAAATGGAGTTGTTCTCCCACAAGAACCACTCGGCTGATCCTTCTTCAATATGCCCTTCACCAACATGCAGTGTTTCCTTGATTGAATTAGCTCTCACACCAATATTTGCGTCTAGAGCCTTTGCATTGAGGGCTATCTGAAAACGGCTGTGGCGCTGAAGTTGCCTGTGAATGTGGAGTTGGTGGCATGTGAAACCCGCATGTGGAGCATTCGTTTGTGTGGGATGCTCTACCAGGCTCATTTCAGTCCTAGCCATACAAAGGGCTCTAAGCATAGAGTGTGAAAACTGAGTTTCCTTGAGAGCTGCTTGGAAGCCTGATGGTGTGTGAAGTTAGTGAGCCAAATGGAGTTGTTCTCCCACAAGAACCACTCGGCTGATCCTTCTTCAATATGCCCTTCACCAACATGCAGTGTTTCCTTGATTGAATTAGCTCTCACACCAATATTTGCGTCTAGAGCCTTTGCATTGAGGGCTATCTGAAAACGGCTGTGGCGCTGAAGTTGCCTGTGAATGTGGAGTTGGTGGCATGTGAAACCCGCATGTGGAGCATTCGTTTGTGTGGGATGTTCTACCAGGTTCATTCCTAGATAATGCACTCAAAGGGCACTAAGCATAGAGTGTGAAAACTGAGTTTCCTTGAGAGCTGCTTGGAAGCCTGATGGTGTGTGAAGTTAGGGAGCCAAATGGAGTTGTTCTCCCACAAGAACCACTCGGCTGATCCTTCTTCAATATGCCCTTCACCAACATGCAGTGTTTCCTTGATTGAATTAGCTCTCACACCAATATTTGCGTCTAGAGCCTTTGCATTGAGGGCTATCTGAAAACGGCTGTGGCGCTGAAGTTGCCTGTGAATGTGGAGTTGGTGGCATGTGAAACCCGCATGTGGAGCATTCGTTTGTGTGGGATGCTCTACCAGGTTCATTCCTAGATAATGCACTCAAAGGGCACTAAGCATAGAGTGTGAAAACTGAGTTTCCTTGAGAGCTGCTTGGAAGCCTGATGGTGTGTGAAGTTCGGGAGCCAAATGGAGTTGTTCTCCCACAAGAACCACTCGGCTGATCCTTCTTCAATATGCCCTTCACCAACATGCAGTGTTTCCTTGATTGAATTAGCTCTCACACCAATATTTGCGTCTAGAGCCTTTGCATTGAGGGCTATCTGAAAACGGCTGTGGCGCTGAAGTTGCCTGTGAATGTGGAGTTGGTGGCATGTGAAACCCGCATGTGGAGCATTCGTTTGTGTGGGATGCTCTACCAGGTTCATTCATCTAGGAATGCACTCAAAGGGCACTAAACATAGAGTGTGAAAACTGAGTTTCCTTGAGAGCTGCTTGGAAGCCTGATGGTGTGTGAAGTTAGTGAGCCAAATGCAGTTGTTCTCCCACAGCGATGGAAGTATCTCTGAACATGGAGTTCGTTGCATTTCAATGGAGCAGTTGCAGTTTTGCTTTGTGTGGAATTCTCGTAAAGCTCAATTTCAAAACAGTGCGTTTTATGACAAATACGAATAGTGAGACCCAAGAGGGTTTTCGTGCAAAACAGGTCTAATGGTGATGGTGTGTGAGGTTAGTGACCTGAGTGGAGTTGGTCTCACACAAGAAACATTGTGCCCTTTCGTGTTGAAAAAAAGCTACATCCACATGCTGTGCTGTGTCCCTATAGCTTGCATGTAGTTAGTGCTGGAACTGATGCCATTGCCTTGCATTTCAAGGCTAGCTGAAAATTGCCTTGGCGATGAATGTATCTCTGAACGTGGAGTTCGTTGCATTTCAATGGAGCAGTTACAGCTTTGCTTTGTCTGGAATCGTATAAAGCTCAATTTCAACTCAGTGCGTTTTATGACATACACGCACAGTGTGACCAAGGAGGGTTTTCGTGCGAAACGGGTCTAATGGTGATGGTGTGTGAGGTTAGCGACGTGAGGGGAGTTGGTCTCACACAAGAAACATTGTGCCCTTTTGTGTTGAATAAAGCCTCATCCACATGCTGTGCTGTGTTGTGTTCGTCTAGCTAACATGTATTTAAAGCTGAAGTTGATGGAAGAGGCCTGCATTTCAAGTCTAGCTGAAAATTGCCTTGGCGATGGAAGTATCTCTGAACGTGGAGTTCGTTGCATTTCAATGGAGCAGTTACAGCTTTGCTTTGTCTGGAATTCTCATAAAGCTCAATTTCAAACCAGTGCGTATTATGACAAATATGCACAGTGTGACCAAAAGGGTTTTCGTGCGAAACGGGTCTAATGGTGTAAGTGTGTGAGGTTAGTGACTTGAGTGGAGTTGGTCTCACACAAGAAACATTGTGCCGTTTAGTGTTGAGTAAAGCCTCATCCACATGCTGTGCTGTGTCCCTATAGGTAATAAGTACTTAGTGCTGTAGCTGATGCCAGAGCCTTGCATTTCAAGGCTAGCTGAAAATTGCCTTGGCGATGAAGGTATCTCTCAACGTGGAGTTCATTGCATTTCAATGGAGCAGTTACTGCTTTGCTTTTTGTGGAATTCTCATAAAGCTCAATTTCAACACAGTGCATTTTATGGCAAATATGCTCAGTGTTACGAAACAGGGTTTTCGTGCGAAACGGGTCTAATGGTGTAGGTGTGTGAGGTTAGTGACCTGAGTGTAGTTGGTCTCACACAAGAAACTCTCTGCCCATGATGTTGAGTAAAAGCCTTATCCAAACGCTTTTTAGTCCGTATAGCGAACATGTATTTAAAGCTGAAGTTGATGTAGGAGCCTTCCATTTGAAAGCTAACTGAAAATTGCCTTGGTGATGAAGTGTTCTCTGAACGTGGAGTTGGTTGCACTTCAATGGAGCAGTTACATCTTTGCTTTGTGTTGTATACGCAATAAACCAGTTTTCACTGCAATGCGTTCTATGACCATTACACACACTGTGACGAAACTGTTTTTTCGTGCGAAACGGGTGTAATCGTGATGGTGTGTGAGATTAGTGTCGTGAGTGGAGTTGGTCACACAGAAGAAACATTGTGCCCTTTTGTGTTGAATAAAGCCTCATCCACATGCTGTGTTGTGTCCGTATAACTAACATGTATTTAAAGCTGAAGTTGATGGAAGAAACCTGCATTTCAAGGCTAGCTGAAAATTGCCTTGGCGATGGAAGTATCTCTGAACGTGGAGTTCGTTGCATTTCAATGGAGCAGTTACAGCTTTGCTTTGTCTGGAATTCTCATAAAGCTCAATTTCAACACAGTGCGTTTTATGGCAAATATGCTCAGTGTTACGAAACAGGGTTTTCGTGCGAAACGGGTCTAATGGTAATGGTGTGTGAGGTTAGTGACCTGAGTGGAGTTGGTCTCACACAAGAAACTCTCTGCCCATTGATGTTGAGTAAAAGCCTCATCCACATGCTGTGTTGTGTCCGTATAGCTACCATGTATTTAAAGCTGAAGTTGATGGAAGAGACCTGCATTTCAAGGCTAGCTGAAAATTGCCTTGGCGAAGAAGGTATCTCTGAACGTGGAGTTCATTGCATTTCAATGGAGCAGTTACTGCTTTGCTTTGTCTGGAATCGTATAAAGCTCAATTTTCACACAGTGCGTTTTATGGCAAATATGCACAGAGTTACAAAGCAGGGTTTTCGTGCAAAATGGGTCTAATGGTGATGGTGTGTGAGATTAGTGTCGTGAGTGGAGTTGGTCTCACACAAGAAACTCTTTTTCCATTGATGTTGAGTAAAAGCCTCATCCACATGCTGTGTTGTGTCCCTATAGCTAACATGTACTTGGTCCTGGAGCTGATGCCAGAGACTTGCATTTCAAGGCTAGCTGAAAATTGCCTTGGCGATGGAAGTATCTCTGAACGTGGAGTTCGTTGCATTTCAATGGAGCAGTTGCAGCTTTGCTTTGTGTGGAATTCTCATAAAGCTCAATTTCAAAACAGTGCGTTTTATGATAAATATGCACAGTGTGACGAAACAGGGTTTTTGTGCGAAACGGGTCTAATGGTGTAAGTGTGTGAGGTTAGCGACTTGATTGGAGTTGTTCTCACACAAGAAACATTGTGCCCTTTCGTGTTGAGTGAACGCCTCATCCACATGCTGTGCTGTGTCCCTATAGTTAACATGTACTTGCTGCTGGAGCTGATGCCAGAGCCTTGCATTTCAAGGCTAGCTGAAAATTGCCTTGGCGATGGAAGTATCTCTGAACATGGAGTTCGTTGCATTTCAATGGAGCAGTTGCAGCTTTGCTTTGTGTGGAATTCTCATAAAGCTCAATTTCAACACAGTGCGTTTTATGGCAAATATGCTCAGTGTTACGAAACAGGGTTTTCGTGCGAAACGGGTCTAATGGTGATGGTGTGTGAGGTTAGTGACTTCAGTGGAGTTGGTCTCACACAAGAAACTCTCTGCCATTGATGTTGAGTAAAAGCCTCATCCACATGCTGTTTAGTCCGTATAGCGAACATGTATTTAAAGCCGAAGTTGATGTAAGAGCCTTGCAATTTCAAAGCTAGCTGAAAATTGCCGTGGTGATGAAGTGCTCTCTGAACGTGGAGTTGGTTTCACTTCAATGGAGCAGTTACATCTTTGCTTTGTGGTGTATAGGCAATAAACCAGGTTTCACTGCAATGCGTTCTATGACCATTACACACACTGTGACGAAACTGTTTTTTCATGCTAAACGGGTGTAATGGTGATGGTGTGTGAGGTTAGTGACCTGAGTTAGAGTTGGTCACACACAAGAAACATTGTGCCCTTTTGTGTTGAATAAAGCCTCATCCACATGCTGTGTTGTGTCCGTATAGCTACCATGTATTTAAAGCTGAAGTTGATGGAAGAGACCTGCATTTCAAGGCTAGCTGAAAATTGCCTTGGCGTTGAAGGTATCTCTGAACATGGAGTTCATTGTATTTCAATGGAGCAGTTACAGCTTTGCTTTGTCTGGAATTCTCATAAAGCTCAATTTCAACACAGTGCGTTTTATGACAAATATGCACAGTGTGACCAAAAGTGTTTTCGTGCGAAACGGGTCTAATGGTGTAAGTGTGTGAGGTTAGCGACTTGAGTGGAGTTGGTCTCACACAAGAAACATTGTGCCTTTCGTGTTGAGTAACAGCCTCATCCACATGCTGTGCTGTGTCCCTATACCTAACATGTACTTGGTGCTGGAGCTGATGCCAGAGCCTTGCATTTCAAGGCTAGCTGAAAATTGCCTTGGCGATGGAAGTATCTCTGAACATGGAGTTCGTTGCATTTCAATGGAGCAGTTGCAGCTTTGCTTTGTGTGGAATTCTCATAAAGCTCAATTTCAACACAGTGCGTTTTATGGCAAATATGCTCAGTGTTACGAAATAGGGTTTTCGTGCGAAACGGGTCTAATGGTGATGGTGTGTGAGGTTAGTGACCTGAGTGGAGTTGGTCTCACACAAGAAACTCTCTGCCCATTGATGTTGAGTAAAAGCCTCATCCACATGCTGTTTAGTCCGTATAGCGAACATGTATTTAAAGCTGAAGTTGATGTAAGAGCCTTCCATTTCAAAGCTAACTGAAAATTGCCTTGGTGATGAAGTGTTCTCTGAACGTGGAGTTGGTTGCACTTCAATGGAGCAGTTACAGCTTTGCTTTGTGGTGTATACGCAATAAACCAGTTTTCACTGCAATGCGTTTCATGACCATTACACACACTGTGACGAAACTGTTTTTTCGTGCGAAACGGGTGTAATGGTGATGGTGTGTGAAGTTAGTGACCTGAGTGGAGTTGGTCACACACAAGAAACATTGTGCCCTTTTGTGTTGAATAAAGCCTCATCCACATGCTGTGTTGTGTCCCTATAGTTAACATGTACTTGGTGCTGGAGCTGATGCCAGAGCCTTGCATTTCAAGGCTAGCTGAAAATTGCCTTGGCGATGAAGGTATCTCTGAACATGGATTTCTTTGCATTTCAATGGAGCAGTTACAGCTTTGCTTTTTGTGGAATTCTCATAAAGCCCAATTTCAACACAGTGTGTTTTATGCCAAATACGCACAGAGTTACAAAGCAGTGTTTTCGTGCGAAACGGGTCTAATGGTGTAAGTGTGTGAGGTTAGTGACTTGATTGGAGTTGGTCTCACACAAGAAACATTGTGCCCTTTCGTGTTGAAGAAAAGCTACATCCACATGCTGTGCTGTGTCCCTATAGCTAACATGTACTTGGTGCTGGAGCTGATGCCAGAGACTTGCATTTCAAGGCTCGCTGAAAATTGCTTGGCGATGGAAGTATCTCTGAACATGGATTTTGTTGCATTTCAATGGAGCAGTTGCAGCTTTGCTTTGTGTGGAATTCTCATAAAGCTCAATTTCAACACAGTGCGTTTTATGGCAAATATGCTCAGTGTTATGAAATAGGGTTTTCGTGCGAAACGGGTCTAATGGTGATGGTGTGTGAGGTTAGTGACCTGAGTGGAGTTGGTCTCACACAAGAAACTCTCTGCCCATTGATGTTGAGTAAAAGCCTCATCCACATGCTGTTTAGTCCGTATAGCGAACATGTATTTAAAGCCGAAGTTGATGTAAGAGCCTTCCATTTCAAAGCTAACTGAAAATTGCCTTGGTGATGAAGTGTTCTCTGAACGTGGAGTTGGTTGCACTTCAATGGAGCAGTTACAGCTTTGCTTTGTGGTGTATACGCAATAAACCAGGTTTCACTGCAATGCGTTCTATGACCATTACACACACTGTGAAGAAACTGTTTTTTCGTGCGAAACGGGTGTAATGGTGATGGTGTGTGAGGTTAGTGACCTGAGTGGAGTTGGTCACACACAAGAAACATTGTGCCCTTTTGTGTTGAATAAAGCCTCATCCACATGCTCTGTTGTGTCCGTATAGCTAGCATGCATTTAAAGCCGAAGTTGATGGAAGAGACCTGCATTTCAAGGCTAGCTGAAAATTGCCTTGGCGATGGAAGTATCTCTGAACATGGAGTTCATTGCATTTCAATGGAGCAGTTGCAGCTTTGCTTTGTGTGGAATTCTCATAAAGCTTAATTTCAACACAGTGCGTTTTATGGCAAATATGCTCAGTGTTACGAAATAGGGTTTTCTTGCGAAACGGGTCTAATGGTGATGGTGTGTGAGGTTAGTGACCTGAGTGGAGTTGGTCTCACACAAGAAACTCTCTGCCCATTGATGTTGAGTAAAAGCCTCATCCACATGCTGTGTTGTGTCCGTATAGCTACCATGTATTTAAAGCTGAAGTTGATGGAAGAGACCTGCATTTCAAGGCTAGCTGAAAATTGCCTTGGCGATGAAGGTATCTCTGAACGTGGAGTTCATTGCATTTCAATGGAGTAGTTACTGCTTTGCTTTGTCTGGAATCCTATAAAGCTCAATTTTCACACAGTGCGTTTTATGGCAAATACGCACAGAGTTACAAACCAGGGTTTTCGTGCGAAACGGGTCTAATGGTGATGGTGTGTGAGATTAGTGTCGTGAGTGGAGTTGGTCTCACACAAGAAACTCTCTGCCCATTGATGTTGAGTAAAAGCCTCATCCACATGCTGTGTTGTATCCCTATAGCTAACATGTACTTGGTGCTGGAGCTGATGCCAGAGCCTTGCATTTCAAGGCTAGCTGAAAATTGCCTTGGCGATGAAGGTATCTCTGAACGTGGAGTTCATTGCATTTCAATGGAGCAGTTACTGCTTTGCTTTGTGTGTAATCTTATAAAGCTCAATTTCAAAACAGTGCGTTTTATGCCAAATACGCACCGAGTTACAAAGCAGGGTTTTCATGCGAAACGGGTCTAATGGTGTAAGTGTATGAGATTAGTGTAGTGAGTGGAGTTGGTCTCACACAAGAAACATTGTGCCATTTAGTGTTGAGTAAAAGCCTCATCCACATGCTGTTTTGTGTCCGTATAGCTACCATGTACTTGGTGCTGGAGCTGATGCCAGAGACTTGCATTTCAAGGCTCGCTGAAAATTGCCTTGGCGATGGAAGTATCTCTGAACGTGGAGTTCGTTGCATTTCAATGGAGCAGTTACAGCTTTGCTTTTTGTGGAATTCTCATAAAGCCCAATTTCAACACAGTGTTTTATGCCAAATACGCACAGAGTTACAAAGCAGTGTTTTCGTGCGAAACGGGTCTAATGGTGTAAGTGTGTGAGGTTAGTGACTTGATTGGAGTTGGTCTCACACAAGAAACATTGTGCCCTTTCGTGTTGAAGAAAAGCTACATCCACATGCTGTGCTGTGTCCCTATAGCTAACATGTACTTGGTGCTGGAGCTGATGCCAGAGACTTGCATTTCAAGGCTAGCTGAAAATTGCCTTGGCGATGGAAGTATCTCTGAACATGGATTTTGTTGCATTTCAATGGAGCAGTTGCAGCTTTGCTTTGTGTGGAATTCTCATAAAGCTCAATTTCAACACAGTGCGTTTTATGGCAAATATGCTCAGTGTTATGAAATAGGGTTTTCGTGCGAAACGGGTCTAATGGTGATGGTGTGTGAGGTTAGTGACCTGAGTGGAGTTGGTCTCACACAAGAAACTCTCTGCCCATTGATGTTGAGTAAAAGCCTCATCCACATGCTGTTTAGTCCGTATAGCGAACATGTATTTAAAGCCGAAGTTGATGTAAGAGCCTTCCATTTCAAAGCTAACTGAAAATTGCCTTGGTGATGAAGTGTTCTCTGAACGTGGAGTTGGTTGCACTTCAATGGAGCAGTTACAGCTTTGCTTTGTGGTGTATACGCAATAAACCAGGTTTCACTGCAATGCGTTCTATGACCATTACACACACTGTGAAGAAACTGTTTTTTCGTGCGAAACGGGTGTAATGGTGATGGTGTGTGAGGTTAGTGACCTGAGTGGAGTTCGTCACACACAAGAAACATTGTGCCCTTTTGTGTTGAATAAAGCCTCATCCACATGCTCTGTTGTGTCCGTATAGCTAGCATGCATTTAAAGCCGAAGTTGATGGAAGAGACCTGCATTTCAAGGCTAGCTGAAAATTGCCTTGGCGATGGAAGTATCTCTGAACATGGAGTTCATTGCATTTCAATGGAGCAGTTGCAGCTTTGCTTTGTGTGGAATTCTCATAAAGCTCAATTTCAACACAGTGCGTTTTATGGCAAATATGCTCAGTGTTACGAAATAGGGTTTTCTTGCGAAACGGGTCTAATGGTGATGGTGTGTGAGGTTAGTGACCTGAGTGGAGTTGGTCTCACACAAGAAACTCTCTGCCCATTGATGTTGAGTAAAAGCCTCATCCACATGCTGTGTTGTATCCCTATAGCTAACATGTACTTGGTGCTGGAGCTGATGGAAGAGACCTGCATTTCAAGGCTAGCTGAAAATTGCCTTGCCGATGGAAGTATCTCTGAACATGGATTTTGTTGCATTTCAATGGAGCAGTTGCAGCTTTGCTTTGTCTGGAATTCTCATAAAGCTCAATTTCAACACAGTGCGTTTTATGGCAAATATGCTCAGTGTTACGAAATAGGGTTTTCGTGCAAAACGGGTCTAATGGTGATGGTGTGTGAGGTTAGTGACCTGAGTGGAGTTGGTCACACACAAGAAACATTGTGCCCTTTTGTGTTGAATAAAGCCTCATCCACATGCTGTGTTGTGTCCGTATAGCTAGCATGCATTTAAAGCTGAAGTTGATGGAAGAGACCTGCATTTCAAGGCTAGCTGAAAATTGCCTTGGCGATGAAGGTATCTCTGAACGTGGAGTTCATTGTATTTCAATGGAGCAGTTACAGCTTTGCTTTGTGTGGAATTCTCATAAAGCTCAATTTCAAAACAGTGCGTTTTTTGACAAATATGCACAGTGTGACCAAAAGGGTTTTCGTGCGAAACGGGTCTAATGGTGTAAGTGTGTGAGGTTAGCGACTTGAGTGGAGTTGGTCTCACACAAGAAACATTGTGCCTTTCGTGTTGAGTAAAAGCCTCATCCACATGCTGTGCTGTGTCCCTATAGCTAACATGTACTTGGTCTGGAGCAGATGCCAGAGCCTTGAATTTCAAGGCTAGCTGAAAATTGCTTGGCGATGGAAGTATCTCTGAACATGGAGTTCGTTGCATTTCAATGGAGCAGTTGCAGCTTTGCTTTGTGTGGAATTCTCATAAAGCTCAATTTCAACACAGTGCGTTTTATGGCAAATATGCTCAGTGTTACGAAATAGGGTTTTCGTGCAAAACGGGTCTAATGGTGTAGGTGTGTGAGGTTAGTGACCTGAGTGGAGTTGGTCTCACACAAGAAACTCTGCCCATTGATGTTGAGTAAAAGCCTCATCCACATGCTGTGTTGTGTCCGTATAGCTACCATGTATTTAAAGCTGAAGTTGATGGAAGAGACCTGCATTTCAAGGCTAGCTGAAAATTGCCTTGGCGATGAAGGTATCTCTGAACGTGGAGTTCATTGCGTTTCAATGGAGCAGTTACTGCTTTGCTTTGTCTGGAATCGTATAAAGCTCAATTTTTACACAGTGTGTTTTATGACAAATACGCACAGAGTTACAAAGCAGGGTTTTCGTGCAAAATGGGTCTAATGGTGATGGTTTGTGAGATTAGTGTCGTGATTGGAGTTGGTCTCACACAAGAAACTCTTTGCCCATTGATGTTGAATAAAAGCCTCATCCACATGCTGTGTTGTGTCCCTATAGCTAACATGTACTTGGTCCTGGAGCTGATGCCAGAGACTTGCATTTCAAGGCTAGCTGAAAATTGCCTTGGCGATGGAAGTATCTCTGAACATGGAGTTCGTTGCATTTCAATGGAGCAGTTGCAGCTTTGCTTTGTGTGGAATTCTCATAAAGCTCAATTTCAACACAGTGCGTTTTATGGCAAATATGCTCAGTGTTACGAAATAGGGTTTTCGTGCGAAACGGGTCTAATGGTGATGGTGTGTGAGGTTAGTGACCTGAGTGGAGTTGGTCTCACACAAGAAACTCTCTGCCCATTGATGTTGAGTAAAAGCCTCATCCACATGCTGTTTAGTCCGTATAGCGAACATGTATTTAAAGCTGAAGTTGATGTAAGAGCCTTCCATTTCAAAGCTAACTGAAAATTGCCTTGGTGATGAAGTGCTCTCTGAACGTGGAGTTGGTTGCACTTCAATGGAGCAGTTACAGCTTTGCTTTGTGGTGTATACGCAATAAACCAGTTTTCACTGCAATGCGTTTCATGACCATTACACACACTGTGACGAAATTGTTTTTTCGTGCGAAACGGGTGTAATGGTGATGGTGTGTGAGGTTAGTGACCTGAGTGGAGTTGGTCACACACAAGAAACATTGTGCCCTTTTGTGTTGAATAAAGCCTCATCCACATGCTGTGTTGTGTCCCTATAGTTAACATGTACTTGGTGCTGGAGCTGATGCCAGAGCCTTGCATTTCAAGGCTAGCTGAAAATTGCCTTGGCGATGAAGGTATCTCTGAACGTGGAGTTCATTGCATTTCAATGGAGCAGTTACTGCTTTGCTTTGTGTGTAATCTTATAAAGCTCAATTTCAAAACAGTGCGTTTTATGCCAAATACGCACCGAGTTACAAAGCAGGGTTTTCATGCAAAACGGGTCTAATGGTGTAAGTATATGAGATTAGTGTAGTGAGTGGAGTTGGTCTCACACAAGAAACATTGTGCCATTTAGTGTTGAGTAAAAGCCTCATCCACATGCTGTTTTGTGTCCGTATAGCTACCATGTACTTGGTGCTGGAGCTGATGCCAGAGCCTTGCATTTCAAGGCTAGCTGAAAATTGCCTTGGCGATGAAGGTATCTCTGAACATGGATTTCTTTGCATTTCAATGGAGCAGTTACAGCTTTGCTTTTTGTGGAATTCTCATAAAGCCCAATTTCAACACAGTGTGTTTTATGCCAAATACGCACAGAGTTACAAAGCAGTGTTTTCGTGCGAAACGGGTCTAATGGTGTAAGTGTGTGAGGTTAGTGACTTGATTGGAGTTGGTCTCACACAAGAAACATTGTGCCTTTCGTGTTGAAGAAAAGCTACATCCACATGCTGTGCTGTGTCCCTATAGCTACCATGTACTTGGTGCTGGAGCTGATGCCAGAGACTTGCATTTCAAGGCTAGCTGAAAATTGCCTTGGCGATGGAAGTATCTCTGAACATGGAGTTCTTTGCATTTCAATGGAGCAGTTGCAGCTTTGCTTTGTGTGGAATTCTCATAAAGCTCAATTTCAACACAGTGCGTTTTATGGCAAATATGCTCAGTGTTACGAAATAGGGTTTTCGTGCGAAACGGGTCTAATGGTGATGGTGTGTGAGGTTAGTGACCTGAGTGGAGTTGGTCTCACACAAGAAACTCTCTGCCCATTGATGTTGAGTAAAAGCCTCATCCACATGCTGTTTAGTCCGTATAGCGAACATGTATTTAAAGCCGAAGTTGATGTAAGAGCCTTCCATTTCAAAGCTAACTGAAAATTGCCTTGGTGATGAAGTGTTCTCTGAACGTGGAGTTGGTTGCACTTCAATGGAGCAGTTACAGCTTTGCTTTGTGGTGTATACGCAATAAACCAGTTTTCACTGCAATGCGTTCTATGACCATTACACACACTGTGAAGAAACTGTTTTTTCGTGCGAAACGGGTGTAATGGTGATGGTGTGTGAGGTTAGTGACCTGAGTGGAGTTGGTCTCACACAAGAAACATTGTGCCCTTTTGTGTTGAATAAAGCCTCATCCACATGCTCTGTTGTGTCTGAATAGCTAGCATTCATTTAAAGCCGAAGTTGATGGAAGAGACCTGCATTTCAAGGCTAGCTGAAAATTGCCTTGGCGATGGAAGTATCTCTGAACATGGAGTTCGTTGCATTTCAATGGAGCAGTTGCAGCTTTGCTTTGTGTGGAATTCTCATAAAGCTCAATTTCAACACAGTGCGTTTTATGGCAAATATGCTCAGTGTTACGAAATAGGGTTTTCGTGCGAAACGGGTCTAATGGTGTAAGTGTGTGAGGTTAGTGACCTGAGTGGAGTTGGTCTCACACAAGAAACTCTCTGCCCATTGATGTTGAGTAAAAGCCTCATCCACATGCTGTTTAGTCCGTATAGCGAACATGTATTTAAAGCCGAAGTTGATGTAAGAGCCTTCCATTTCAAAGCTAACTGAAAATTGCCTTGGTGATGAAGTGTTCTCTGAACGTGGAGTTGGTTGCACTTCAATGGAGCAGTTACAGCTTTGCTTTTGGTGTATACGCAATAAACCAGGTTTCACTGCAATGCGTTCTATGACCATTACACACACTGTGAAGAAACTGTTTTTTCGTGCGAAACGGGTCTAATGGTGATGGTGTGTGAGGTTAGTGACCTGAGTGGAGTTGGTCACACACAAGAAACATTGTGCCCTTTTGTGTTGAATAAAGCCTCATCCACATGCTCTGTTTGTCAGTATAGCTAGCATGCATTTAAAGCCGAAGTTGATGGAAGAGACCTGCATTTCAAGGCTAGCTGAAAATTGCCTTGGCGATGGAAGTATCTCTGAACATGGAGTTCATTGCATTTCAATGGAGCAGTTGCAGCTTTGCTTTGTGTGGAATTCTCATAAAGCTTAATTTCAACACAGTGCGTTTTATGGCAAATATGCTCAGTGTTACGAAATAGGGTTTTCTTGCGAAACGGGTCTAATGGTGATGGTGTGTGAGGTTAGTGACCTGAGTGGAGTTGGTCTCACACAAGAAACTCTCTGCCCATTGATGTTGAGTAAAAGCCTCATCCACATGCTGTGTTGTGTCCGTATAGCTACCATGTATTTAAAGCTGAAGTTGATGGAAGAGACCTGCATTTCAAGGCTAGCTGAAAATTGCCTTGGCGATGAAGGTATCTCTGAACGTGGAGTTCATTGCATTTCAATGGAGTAGTTACTGCTTTGCTTTGTCTGGAATCCTATAAAGCTCAATTTTCACACAGTGCGTTTTATGGCAAATACGCACAGAGTTACAAACCAGGGTTTTCGTGCGAAACGGGTCTAATGGTGATGGTGTGTGAGATTAGTGTCGTGAGTGGAGTTGGTCTCACACAAGAAACTCTCTGCCCATTGATGTTGAGTAAAAGCCTCATCCACATGATGTGTTGTATCCCTATAGCTAACATGTACTTGGTGCTGGAGCTGATGGAAGAGACCTGCATTTCAAGGCTAGCTGAAAATTGCCTTGGCGATGGAAGTATCTCTGAACATGGATTTTGTTGCATTTCAATGGAGCAGTTGCAGCTTTGCTTTGTGTGGAATTCTCATAAAGCTCAATTTCAACACAGTGCGTTTTATGGCAAATATGCTCAGTGTTACGAAATAGGGTTTTCGTGCAAAACGGGTCTAATGGTGATGGTGTGTGAGGTTAGTGACCTGAGTGGAGTTGGTCTCACACAAGAAACTCTCTGCCCATTGATGTTGAGTAAAAGCCTCATCCACATGCTGTTTAGTCCGTATAGCGAACATGTATTTAAAGCCGAAGTTGATGTAAGAGCCTTCCATTTCAAAGCTAACTGAAAATTGCCTTGGTGATGAAGTGTTCTCTGAACGTGGAGTTGGTTGCACTTCAATGGAGCAGTTACAGCTTTGCTTTGTGGTGTATACGCAATAAACCAGTTTTCACTGCAATGCGTTCTATGACCATTACACACACTGTGACGAAACTGTTTTTTCGTGCGAAACGGGTGTAATGGTGATGGTGTGTGAGGTTAGTGACCTGAGTGGAGTTGGTCACACACAAGAAACATTGTGCCCTTTTGTGTTGAATAAAGCCTCATCCACATGCTGTGTTGTGTCCATATAGCTAGCATGCATTTAAAGCTGAAGTTGATGGAAGAGACCTGCATTTCAAGGCTAGCTGAAAATTGCCTTGGCGATGAAGGTATCTCTGAACGTGGAGTTCATTGTATTTCAATGGAGCAGTTACAGCTTTGCTTTATGTGGAATTCTCATAAAGCTCAATTTCAAAACAGTGCGTTTTATGACAAATATGCACAGTGTGACCAAAAGGGTTTTCGTGCGAAACGGGTCTAATGGTGTAAGTGTGTGAGGTTAGCGACTTGAGTGGAGTTGGTCTCACACAAGAAACATTGTGCCTTTCGTGTTGAGTAAAAGCCTCATCCACATGCTGTGCTGTGTCCCTATAGCTAACATGTACTTGGTCTGGAGCAGATGCCAGAGCCTTGAATTTCAAGGCTAGCTGAAAATTGCTTGGCGATGGAAGTATCTCTGAACATGGAGTTCGTTGCATTTCAATGGAGCAGTTGCAGCTTTGCTTTGTCTGGAATTCTCATAAAGCTCAATTTCAACACAGTGCGTTTTATGGCAAATATGCACAGTGTTATGAAATAGGGTTTTCGTGTTAAACGGGTCTAATGGTGATGGTGTGTGAGGTTAGTGACCTGAGTGGAGTTGGTCTCACACAAGAAACTCTCTGCCCATTGATGTTGAGTAAAAGCCTCATCCACATGCTGTTTAGTCTGTATAGCGAACATGTATTTAAAGCCGAAGTTGATGTAAGAGCCTTCCATTTCAAAGCTAACTGAAAATTGCCTTGGTGATGAAGTGTTCTCTGAACGTGGAGTTGGTTGCACTTCAATGGAGCAGTTACAGCTTTGCTTTGTGGTGTATACGCAATAAACCAGTTTTCACTGCAATGCGTTCTATGACCATTACACACACTGTGACGAAACTGTTTTTTCGTGCGAAACGGGTGTAATGGTGATGGTGTGTGAGGTTAGTGACCTGAGTGGAGTTGGTCACACACAAGAAACATTGTGCCCTTTTGTGTTGAATAAAGCCTCATCCACATGCTGTGTTGTGTCCCTATAGTTAACATGTACTTGGTGCTGGAGCTGATGCCAGAGCCTTGCATTTCAAGGCTAGCTGAAAATTGCCTTGGCGATGAAGGTATCTCTGAACGTGGAGTTCATTGCATTTCAATGGAGCAGTTACTGCTTTGCTTTGTGTGTAATCTTATAAAGCTCAATTTCAAAACAGTGCGTTTTATGCCAAATACGCACCGAGTTACAAAGCAGGGTTTTCATGCGAAACGGGTCTAATGGTGTAAGTGTATGAGATTAGTGTAGTGAGTGGAGTTGGTCTCACACAAGAAACATTGTGCCCTTTCGTGTTGAAGAAAAGCTACATCCACATGCTGTGCTGTGTCCCTATAGCTAACATGTACTTGGTGCTGGAGCTGATGCCAGAGCCTTGCATTTCAAGGCTCGCTGAAAATTGCCTTGGCGATGAAAGTATCTCTGAACGTGGAGTTCGTTGCATTTCAATGGAGCAGTTACAGCTTTGCTTTTTGTGGAATTCTCATAAAGCCCAATTTCAACACAGTGTGTTTTATGCCAAATACGCACAGAGTTACAAAGCAGTGTTTTCGTGCGAAACGGGTCTAATGGTGTAAGTGTGTGAGGTTAGTGACTTGATTGGAGTTGGTCTCACACAAGAAACATTGTGCCCTTTCGTGTTGAAGAAAAGCTACATCCACATGCTGTGCTGTGTCCCTATAGCTAACATGTACTTGGTCCTGGAGCTGATGCCAGAGACTTGCATTTCAAGGCTAGCTGAAAATTGCCTTGGCGATGGAAGTATCTCTGAACATGGATTTTGTTGCATTTCAATGGAGCAGTTGCAGCTTTGCTTTGTGTGGAATTCTCATAAAGCTCAATTTCAACACAGTGCGTTTTATGGCAAATATGCTCAGTGTTATGAAATAGGGTTTTCGTGCGAAACGGGTCTAATGGTGATGGTGTGTGAGGTTAGTGACCTGAGTGGAGTTGGTCTCACACAAGAAACTCTCTGCCCATTGATGTTGAGTAAAAGCCTCATCCACATGCTGTTTAGTCCGTATAGCGAACATGTATTTAAAGCCGAAGTTGATGTAAGAGCCTTCCATTTCAAAGCTAACTGAAAATTGCCTTGGTGATGAAGTGTTCTCTGAACGTGGAGTTGGTTGCACTTCAATGGAGCAGTTACAGCTTTGCTTTGTGGTGTATACGCAATAAACCAGGTTTCACTGCAATGCGTTCTATGACCATTACACACACTGTGAAGAAACTGTTTTTTCGTGCGAAACGGGTGTAATGGTGATGGTGTGTGAGGTTAGTGACCTGAGTGGAGTTGGTCACACACAAGAAACATTGTGCCCTTAAGTGTTGAATAAAGCCTCATCCACATGCTCTGTTGTGTCCGTATAGCTAGCATGCATTTAAAGCCGAAGTTGATGGAAGAGACCTGCATTTCAAGGCTAGCTGAAAATTGCCTTGGCGATGGAAGTATCTCTGAACATGGAGTTCATTGCATTTCAATGGAGCAGTTGCAGCTTTGCTTTGTGTGGAATTCTCATAAAGCTCAATTTCAACACAGTGCGTTTTATAGCAAATATGCTCAGTGTTACGAAATAGGGTTTTCGTGCGAAACGGGTCTAATGGTGATGGTGTGTGAGGTTAGTGACCTGAGTGGAGTTGGTCTCACACAAGAAACTCTCTGCCCATTGATGTTGAGTAAAAGCCTCATCCACATGCTGTGTTGTATCCCTATAGCTAACATGTACTTGGTGCTGGAGCTGATGGAAGAGACCTGCATTTCAAGGCTAGCTGAAAATTGCCTTGCCGATGGAAGTATCTCTGAACATGGATTTTGTTGCATTTCAATGGAGCAGTTGCAGCTTTGCTTTGTCTGGAATTCTCATAAAGCTCAATTTCAACACAGTGCGTTTTATGGCAAATATGCTCAGTGTTACGAAATAGGGTTTTCGTGCGAAACGGTCTAATGGTGATGGTGTGTGAGGTTAGTGACCTGAGTGGAGTTGGTCACACACAAGAAACATTGTGCCCTTTTGTGTTGAATAAAGCCTCATCCACATGCTCTGTTTGTCAGTATAGCTAGCATGCATTTAAAGCCGAAGTTGATGGAAGAGACCTGCATTTCAAGGCTAGCTGAAAATTGCCTTGGCGATGGAAGTATCTCTGAACATGGAGTTCATTGCATTTCAATGGAGCAGTTGCAGCTTTGCTTTGTGTGGAATTCTCATAAAGCTTAATTTCAACACAGTGCGTTTTATGGCAAATATGCTCAGTGTTACGAAATAGGGTTTTCTTGCGAAACGGGTCTAATGGTGATGGTGTGTGAGGTTAGTGACCTGAGTGGAGTTGGTCTCACACAAGAAACTCTCTGCCCATTGATGTTGAGTAAAAGCCTCATCCACATGCTGTGTTGTGTCCGTATAGCTACCATGTATTTAAAGCTGAAGTTGATGGAAGAGACCTGCATTTCAAGGCTAGCTGAAAATTGCCTTGGCGATGAAGGTATCTCTGAACGTGGAGTTCATTGCATTTCAATGGAGTAGTTACTGCTTTGCTTTGTCTGGAATCCTATAAAGCTCAATTTTCACACAGTGCGTTTTATGGCAAATACGCACAGAGTTACAAACCAGGGTTTTCGTGCGAAACGGGTCTAATGGTGATGGTGTGTGAGATTAGTGTCGTGAGTGGAGTTGGTCTCACACAAGAAACTCTCTGCCCATTGATGTAGAGTAAAAGCCTCATCCACATGATGTGTTGTATCCCTATAGCTAACATGTACTTGGTGCTGGAGCTGATGGAAGAGACCTGCATTTCAAGGCTAGCTGAAAATTGCCTTGGCGATGGAAGTATCTCTGAACATGGATTTTGTTGCATTTCAATGGAGCAGTTGCAGCTTTGCTTTGTGTGGAATTCTCATAAAGCTCAATTTCAACACAGTGCGTTTTATGGCAAATATGCTCAGTGTTACGAAATAGGGTTTTCGTGCAAAACGGGTCTAATGGTGATGGTGTGTGAGGTTAGTGACCTGAGTGGAGTTGGTCTCACACAAGAAACTCTCTGCCCATTGATGTTGAGTAAAAGCCTCATCCACATGCTGTTTAGTCCGTATAGCGAACATGTATTTAAAGCCGAAGTTGATGTAAGAGCCTTCCATTTCAAAGCTAACTGAAAATTGCCTTGGTGATGAAGTGTTCTCTGAACGTGGAGTTGGTTGCACTTCAATGGAGCAGTTACAGCTTTGCTTTGTGGTGTATACGCAATAAACCAGTTTTCACTGCAATGCGTTCTATGACCATTACACACACTGTGACGAAACTGTTTTTTCGTGCGAAACGGGTGTAATGGTGATGGTGTGTGAGGTTAGTGACCTGAGTGGAGTTGGTCACACACAAGAAACATTGTGCCCTTTTGTGTTGAATAAAGCCTCATCCACATGCTGTGTTGTGTCCATATAGCTAGCATGCATTTAAAGCTGAAGTTGATGGAAGAGACCTGCATTTCAAGGCTAGCTGAAAATTGCCTTGGCGATGAAGGTATCTCTGAACGTGGAGTTCATTGTATTTCAATGGAGCAGTTACAGCTTTGCTTTATGTGGAATTCTCATAAAGCTCAATTTCAAAACAGTGCGTTTTATGACAAATATGCACAGTGTGACCAAAAGGGTTTTCGTGCGAAACGGGTCTAATGGTGTAAGTGTGTGAGGTTAGCGACTTGAGTGGAGTTGGTCTCACACAAGAAACATTGTGCCTTTCGTGTTGAGTAAAAGCCTCATCCACATGCTGTGCTGTGTCCCTATAGCTAACATGTACTTGGTCTGGAGCAGATGCCAGAGCCTTGAATTTCAAGGCTAGCTGAAAATTGCTTGGCGATGGAAGTATCTCTGAACATGGAGTTCGTTGCATTTCAATGGAGCAGTTGCAGCTTTGCTTTGTCTGGAATTCTCATAAAGCTCAATTTCAACACAGTGCGTTTTATGGCAAATATGCACAGTGTTATGAAATAGGGTTTTCGTGTTAAACGGGTCTAATGGTGATGGTGTGTGAGGTTAGTGACCTGAGTGGAGTTGGTCTCACACAAGAAACTCTCTGCCCATTGATGTTGAGTAAAAGCCTCATCCACATGCTGTTTAGTCCGTATAGCGAACATGTATTTAAAGCCGAAGTTGATGTAAGAGCCTTCCATTTCAAAGCTAACTGAAAATTGCCTTGGTGATGAAGTGTTCTCTGAACGTGGAGTTGGTTGCACTTCAATGGAGCAGTTACAGCTTTGCTTTGTGGTGTATACGCAATAAACCAGTTTTCACTGCAATGCGTTCTATGACCATTACACACACTGTGACGAAACTGTTTTTTCGTGCGAAACGGGTGTAATGGTGATGGTGTGTGAGGTTAGTGACCTGAGTGGAGTTGGTCACACACAAGAAACATTGTGCCCTTTTGTGTTGAATAAAGCCTCATCCACATGCTGTGTTGTGTCCCTATAGTTAACATGTACTTGGTGCTGGAGCTGATGCCAGAGCCTTGCATTTCAAGGCTAGCTGAAAATTGCCTTGGCGATGAAGGTATCTCTGAACGTGGAGTTCATTGCATTTCAATGGAGCAGTTACTGCTTTGCTTTGTGTGTAATCTTATAAAGCTCAATTTCAAAACAGTGCGTTTTATGCCAAATACGCACCGAGTTACAAAGCAGGGTTTTCATGCGAAACGGGTCTAATGGTGTAAGTGTATGAGATTAGTGTAGTGAGTGGAGTTGGTCTCACACAAGAAACATTGTGCCCTTTCGTGTTGAAGAAAAGCTACATCCACATGCTGTGCTGTGTCCCTATAGCTAACATGTACTTGGTGCTGGAGCTGATGCCAGAGCCTTGCATTTCAAGGCTCGCTGAAAATTGCCTTGGCGATGGAAGTATCTCTGAACGTGGAGTTCGTTGCATTTCAATGGAGCAGTTACAGCTTTGCTTTTTGTGGAATTCTCATAAAGCCCAATTTCAACACAGTGTGTTTTATGCCAAATACGCACAGAGTTACAAAGCAGTGTTTTCGTGCGAAACGGGTCTAATGGTGTAAGTGTGTGAGGTTAGTGACTTGATTGGAGTTGGTCTCACACAAGAAACATTGTGCCCTTTCGTGTTGAAGAAAAGCTACATCCACATGCTGTGCTGTGTCCCTATAGCTAACATGTACTTGGTCCTGGAGCTGATGCCAGAGACTTGCATTTCAAGGCTAGCTGAAAATTGCCTTGGCGATGGAAGTTTCTCTGAACATGGATTTTGTTGCATTTCAATGGAGCAGTTGCAGCTTTGCTTTGTGTGGAATTCTCATAAAGCTCAATTTCAACACAGTGCGTTTTATGGCAAATATGCTCAGTGTTATGAAATAGGGTTTTCGTGCGAAACGGGTCTAATGGTGATGGTGTGTGAGGTTAGTGACCTGAGTGGAGTTGGTCTCACACAAGAAACTCTCTGCCCATTGATGTTGAGTAAAAGCCTCATCCACATGCTGTTTAGTCCGTATAGCGAACATGTATTTAAAGCCGAAGTTGATGTAAGAGCCTTCCATTTCAAAGCTAACTGAAAATTGCCTTGGTGATGAAGTGTTCTCTGAACGTGGAGTTGGTTGCACTTCAATGGAGCAGTTACAGCTTTGCTTTGTGGTGTATACGCAATAAACCAGGTTTCACTGCAATGCGTTCTATGACCATTACACACACTGTGAAGAAACTGTTTTTTCGTGCGAAACGGGTGTAATGGTGATGGTGTGTGAGGTTAGTGACCTGAGTGGAGTTGGTCACACACAAGAAACATTGTGCCCTTAAGTGTTGAATAAAGCCTCATCCACATGCTCTGTTGTGTCCGTATAGCTAGCATGCATTTAAAGCCGAAGTTGATGGAAGAGACCTGCATTTCAAGGCTAGCTGAAAATTGCCTTGGCGATGGAAGTATCTCTGAACATGGAGTTCATTGCATTTCAATGGAGCAGTTGCAGCTTTGCTTTGTGTGGAATTCTCATAAAGCTCAATTTCAACACAGTGCGTTTTATGGCAAATATGCTCAGTGTTACGAAATAGGGTTTTCGTGCGAAACGGGTCTAATGGTGATGGTGTGTGAGGTTAGTGACCTGAGTGGAGTTGGTCTCACACAAGAAACTCTCTGCCCATTGATGTTGAGTAAAAGCCTCATCCACATGCTGTGTTGTATCCCTATAGCTAACATGTACTTGGTGCTGGAGCTGATGGAAGAGACCTGCATTTCAAGGCTAGCTGAAAATTGCCTTGCCGATGGAAGTATCTCTGAACATGGATTTTGTTGCATTTCAATGGAGCAGTTGCAGCTTTGCTTTGTGTGGAATTCTCATAAAGCTCAATTTCAACACAGTGCGTTTTATGGCAAATATGCTCAGTGTTACGAAATAGGGTTTTCGTGCGAAACGGGTCTAATGGTGATGGTGTGTGAGGTTAGTGACCTGAGTGGAGTTGGTCACACACAAGAAACATTGTGCCCTTTTGTGTTGAATAAAGCCTCATCCACATGCTGTGTTGTGTCCGTATAGCTAGCATGCATTTAAAGCTGAAGTTGATGGAAGAGACCTGCATTTCAAGGCTAGCTGAAAATTGCCTTGGCGATGAAGGTATCTCTGAACGTGGAATTCATTGTATTTCAATGGAGCAGTTACAGCTTTGCTTTGTGTGGAATTCTCATAAAGCTCAATTTCAAAACAGTGCGTTTTATGACAAATATGCACAGTGTGACCAAAAGGGTTTTCGTGCGAAACGGGTCTAATGGTGTAAGTGTGTGAGGTTAGCGACTTGAGTGGAGTTGGTCTCACACAAGAAACATTGTGCCTTTCGTGTTGAGTAAAAGCCTCATCCACATGCTGTGCTGTGTCCCTATAGCTAACATGTACTTGGTCTGGAGCAGATGCCAGAGCCTTGAATTTCAAGGCTAGCTGAAAATTGCTTGGCGATGGAAGTATCTCTGAACATGGAGTTCGTTGCATTTCAATGGAGCAGTTGCAGCTTTGCTTTGTGTGGAATTCTCATAAAGCTCAATTTCAACACAGTGCGTTTTATGGCAAATATGCTCAGTGTTATGAAATAGGGTTTTCGTGTTAAACGGGTCTAATGGTGATGGTGTGTGAGGTTAGTGACCTGAGTGGAGTTGGTCTCACACAAGAAACTCTCTGCCCATTGATGTTGAGTAAAAGCCTCATCCACATGCTGTTTAGTCCGTATAGCGAACATGTATTTAAAGCCGAAGTTGATGTAAGAGCCTTCCATTTCAAAGCTAACTGAAAATTGCCTTGGTGATGAAGTGTTCTCTGAACGTGGAGTTGGTTGCACTTCAATGGAGCAGTTACAGCTTTGCTTTGTGGTGTATACGCAATAAACCAGTTTTCACTGCAATGCGTTCTATGACCATTACACACACTGTGACGAAACTGTTTTTTCGTGCGAAACGGGTGTAATGGTGATGGTGTGTGAGGTTAGTGACCTGAGTGGAGTTGGTCACACACAAGAAACATTGTGCCCTTTTGTGTTGAATAAAGCCTCATCCACATGCTGTGTTGTGTCCGTATAGCTAGCATGCATTTAAAGCTGAAGTTGATGGAAGAGACCTGCATTTCAAGGCTAGCTGAAAATTGCCTTGGCGATGAAGGTATCTCTGAACGTGGAGTTCATTGTATTTCAATGGAGCAGTTACAGCTTTGCTTTGTGTGGAATTCTCATAAAGCTCAATTTCAAAACAGTGCGTTTTATGACAAATATGCACAGTGTGACCAAAAGGGTTTTCGTGCGAAATGGGTCTAATGGTGTAAGTGTGTGAGGTTAGCGACTTGAGTGGAGTTGGTCTCACACAAGAAACATTGTGCCTTTCGTGTTGAGTAAAAGCCTCATCCACATGCTGTGCTGTGTCCCTAGAGCTAACATGTACTTGGTCTGGAGCAGATGCCAGAGCCTTGAATTTCAAGGCTAGCTGAAAATTGCTTGGCGATGGAAGTATCTCTGAACATGGAGTTCGTTGCATTTCAATGGAGCAGTTGCAGCTTTGCTTTGTGTGGAATTCTCATAAAGCTCAATTTCAACACAGTGCGTTTTATGGCAAATACGCACAGAGTTACAAACCAGGGTTTTCGTGCGAAACGGGTCTAATGGTGATGCTGTGTGAGATTAGTGTTGTGAGTGGAGTTGGTCTCACACAAGAAACTCTCTGCCCATTGATGTTGAGTAAAAGCCTCATCCACATGCTGTTTAGTCCGTATAGCGAACATGTATTTAAAGCCGAAGTTGATGTAAGAGCCTTCCATTTCAAAGCTAACTGAAAATTGCCTTGGTGATGAAGTGTTCTCTGAACGTGGAGTTGGTTGCACTTCAATGGAGCAGTTACAGCTTTGCTTTGTGGTGTATACGCAATAAACCAGTTTTCACTGCAATGCGTTCTATGACCATTACACACACTGTGACGAAACTGTTTTTTCGTGCGAAACGGGTGTAATGGTGATGGTGTGTGAGGTTAGTGACCTGAGTGGAGTTGGTCACACACAAGAAACATTGTGCCCTTTTGTGTTGAATAAAGCCTCATCCACATGCTGTGTTGTGTCCCTATAGTTAACATGTACTTGGTGCTGGAGCTGATGCCAGAGCCTTGCATTTCAAGGCTAGCTGAAAATTGCCTTGGCGATGAAGGTATCTCTGAACGTGGAGTTCATTGCATTTCAATGGAGCAGTTACTGCTTTGCTTTGTGTGTAATCTTATAAAGCTCAATTTCAAAACAGTGCGTTTTATGCCAAATACGCACCGAGTTACAAAGCAGGGTTTTCATGCGAAACGGGTCTAATGGTGTAAGTGTATGAGATTAGTGTAGTGAGTGGAGTTGGTCTCACACAAGAAACATTGTGCCATTTAGTGTTGAGTAAAAGCCTCATCCACATGCTGTTTTGTGTCCGTATAGCTACCATGTACTTGGTGCTGGAGCTGATGCCAGAGCCTTGCATTTCAAGGCTCGCTGAAAATTGCCTTGGCGATGGAAGTATCTCTGAACGTTGAGTTCGTTGCATTTCAATGGAGCAGTTACAGCTTTGCTTTTTGTGGAATTCTCATAAAGCCCAATTTCAACACAGTGTGTTTTATGCCAAATACGCACAGAGTTACAAAGCAGTGTTTTCGTGCGAAACGGGTCTAATGGTGTAAGTGTGTGAGGTTAGTGACTTGATTGGAGTTGGTCTCACACAAGAAACATTGTGCCCTTTCGTGTTGAAGAAAAGCTACATCCACATGCTGTGCTGTGTCCCTATAGCTACCATGTACTTGGTGCTGGAGCTGATGCCAGAGCCTTGCATTTCAAGGCTCGCTGAAAATTGCCTTGGCGATGGAAGTATCTCTGAACGTGGAGTTCGTTGCATTTCAATGGAGCAGTTACAGCTTTGCTTTTTGTGGAATTCTCATAAAGCCCAATTTCAACACAGTGTGTTTTATGCCAAATACGCACAGAGTTACAAAGCAGTGTTTTCGTGCGAAACGGGTCTAATGGTGTAAGTGTGTGAGGTTAGTGACTTGATTGGAGTTGGTCTCACACAAGAAACATTGTGCCCTTTCGTGTTGAAGAAAAGCTACATCCACATGCTGTGCTGTGTCCCTATAGCTAACATGTACTTGGTGCTTGAGCTGATGCCAGAGACTTGCATTTCAAGGCTAGCTGAAAATTGCCTTGGCGATGGAAGTATCTCTGAACATGGATTTTGTTGCATTTCAATGGAGCAGTTGCAGCTTTGCTTTGTGTGGAATTCTCATAAAGCTCAATTTCAACACAGTGCGTTTTATGGCAAATATGCTCAGTGTTATGAAATAGGGTTTTCGTGCGAAACGGGTCTAATGGTGATGGTGTGTGAGGTTAGTGACCTGAGTGGAGTTGGTCTCACACAAGAAACTCTCTGCCCATTGATGTTGAGTAAAAGCCTCATCCACATGCTGTTTAGTCCGTATAGCGAACATGTATTTAAAGCCGAAGTTGATGTAAGAGCCTTCCATTTCAAAGCTAACTGAAAATTGCCTTGGTGATGAAGTGTTCTCTGAACGTGGAGTTGGTTGCACTTCAATGGAGCAGTTACAGCTTTGCTTTGTGGTGTATACGCAATAAACCAGGTTTCACTGCAATGAGTTCTATGACCATTACACACACTGTGAAGAAACTGTTTTTTCGTGCAAAACGGGTGTAATGGTGATGGTGTGTGAGGTTAGTGACCTGAGTGGAGTTGGTCACACACAAGAAACATTGTGCCCTTTTGTGTTGAATAAAGCCTCATCCACATGCTCTGTTGTGTCCGTATAGCTAGCATGCATTTAAAGCCGAAGTTGATGGAAGAGACCTGCATTTCAAGGCTAGCTGAAAATTGCCTTGGCGATGGAAGTATCTCTGAACATGGAGTTCATTGCATTTCAATGGAGCAGTTGCAGCTTTGCTTTGTGTGGAATTCTCATAAAGCTCAATTTCAACACAGTGCGTTTTATGGCAAATATGCTCAGTGTTACGAAATAGGGTTTTCGTGCGAAACGGGTCTAATGGTGATGGTGTGTGAGGTTAGTGACCTGAGTGGAGTTGGTCTCACACAAGAAACTCTCTGCCCATTGATGTTGAGTAAAAGCCTCATCCACATGCTGTGTTGTATCCCTATAGCTAACATGTACTTGGTGCTGGAGCTGATGGAAGAGACCTGCATTTCAAGGCTAGCTGAAAATTGCCTTGCCGATGGAAGTATCTCTGAACATGGATTTTGTTGCATTTCAATGGAGCAGTTGCAGCTTTGCTTTGTCTGGAATTCTCATAAAGCTCAATTTCAACACAGTGCGTTTTATGGCAAATATGCTCAGTGTTACGAAATAGGGTTTTCGTGCAAAACGGGTCTAATGGTGATGGTGTGTGAGGTTAGTGACCTGAGTGGAGTTGGTCACACACAAGAAACATTGTGCCCTTTTGTGTTGAATAAAGCCTCATCCACATGCTGTGTTGTGTCCGTATAGCTAGCATGCATTTAAAGCTGAAGTTGATGGAAGAGACCTGCATTTCAAGGCTAGCTGAAAATTGCCTTGGCGATGAAGGTATCTCTGAACGTGGAGTTCATTGTATTTCAATGGAGCAGTTACAGCTTTGCTTTGTCTGGAATTCTCATAAAGCTCAATTTCAAAACAGTGCGTTTTATGACAAATATACACACTGTGACCAAAAGGGTTTTCGTGCGAAACGGGTCTAATGGTGTAAGTGTGTGAGGTTAGCGACTTGAGTGGAGTTGGTCTCACACAAGAAACATTGTGCCTTTCGTGTTGAGTAAAAGCCTCATCCACATGCTGTGCTGTGTCCCTATAGCTAACATGTACTTGGTCTGGAGCAGATGCCAGAGCCTTGAATTTCAAGGCTAGCTGAAAATTGCTTGGCGATGGAAGTATCTCTGAACATGGAGTTCGTTGCATTTCAATGGAGCAGTTGCAGCTTTGCTTTGTGTGGAATTCTCATAAAGCTCAATTTCAACACAGTGCGTTTTATGGCAAATATGCTCAGTGTTATGAAATAGGGTTTTCGTGTTAAACGGGTCTAATGGTGATGGTGTGTGAGGTTAGTGACCTGAGTGGAGTTGGTCTCACACAAGAAACTCTCTGCCCATTGATGTTGAGTAAAAGCCTCATCCACATGCTGTTTAGTCCGTATAGCGAACATGTATTTAAAGCCGAAGTTGATGTAAGAGCCTTCCATTTCAAAGCTAACTGAAAATTGCCTTGGTGATGAAGTGTTCTCTGAACGTGGAGTTGGTTGCACTTCAATGGAGCAGTTACAGCTTTGCTTTGTGGTGTATACGCAATAAACCAGTTTTCACTGCAATGCGTTCTATGACCATTACACACACTGTGACGAAACTGTTTTTTCGTGCGAAACGGGTGTAATGGTGATGGTGTGTGAGGTTAGTGACCTGAGTGGAGTTGGTCACACACAAGAAACATTGTGCCCTTTTGTGTTGAATAAAGCCTCATCCACATGCTGTGTTGTGTCCGTATAGCTAGCATGCATTTAAAGCTGAAGTTGATGGAAGAGACCTGCATTTCAAGGCTAGCTGAAAATTGCCTTGGCGATGAAGGTATCTCTGAACGTGGAGTTCATTGTATTTCAATGGAGCAGTTACAGCTTTGCTTTGTGTGGAATTCTCATAAAGCTCAATTTCAAAACAGTGCGTTTTATGACAAATATGCACAGTGTGACCAAAAGGGTTTTCGTGCGAAACGGGTCTAATGGTGTAAGTGTGTGAGGTTAGTGACTTGATTGGAGTTGGTCTCACACAAGAAACATTGTGCCCTTTCGTGTTGAAGAAAAGCTACATCCACATGCTGTGCTGTGTCCCTATAGCTAACATGTACTTGGTGCTTGAGCTGATGCCAGAGACTTGCATTTCAAGGCTAGCTGAAAATTGCTTTGGCGATGGAAGTATCTCTGAACATGGATTTTGTTGCATTTCAATGGAGCAGTTGCAGCTTTGCTTTGTGTGGAATTCTCATAAAGCTCAATTTCAACACAGTGCGTTTTATGGCAAATATGCTCAGTGTTATGAAATAGGGTTTTCGTGTTAAACGGGTCTAATGGTGATGGTGTGTGAGGTTAGTGACCTGAGTGGAGTTGGTCTCACACAAGAAACTCTCTGCCCATTGATGTTGAGTAAAAGCCTCATCCACATGCTGTTTAGTCCGTATAGCGAACATGTATTTAAAGCCGAAGTTGATGTAAGAGCCTTCCATTTCAAAGCTAACTGAAAATTGCCTTGGTGATGAAGTGTTCTCTGAACGTGGAGTTGGTTGCACTTCAATGGAGCAGTTACAGCTTTGCTTTGTGGTGTATACGCAATAAACCAGGTTTCACTGCAATGCGTTCTATGACCATTACACACACTGTGAAGAAACTGTTTTTTCGTGCGAAACGGGTGTAATGGTGATGGTGTGTGAGGTTAGTGACCTGAGTGGAGTTGGTCACACACAAGAAACATTGTGCCCTTAAGTGTTGAATAAAGCCTCATCCACATGCTCTGTTGTGTCCGTATAGCTAGCATGCATTTAAAGCCGAAGTTGATGGAAGAGACCTGCATTTCAAGGCTAGCTGAAAATTGCCTTGGCGATGGAAGTATCTCTGAACATGGAGTTCATTGCATTTCAATGGAGCAGTTGCAGCTTTGCTTTGTGTGGAATTCTCATAAAGCTCAATTTCAACACAGTGCGTTTTATGGCAAATATGCTCAGTGTTACGAAATAGGGTTTTCGTGCGAAACGGGTCTAATGGTGATGTGTGAGGTTAGTGACCTGAGTGGAGTTGGTCTCACACAAGAAACTCTCTGCCCATTGATGTTGAGTAAAAGCCTCATCCACATGCTGTGTTGTATCCCTATAGCTAACATGTACTTGGTGCTGGAGCTGATGGAAGAGACCTGCATTTCAAGGCTAGCTGAAAATTGCCTTGCCGATGGAAGTATCTCTGAACATGGATTTTGTTGCATTTCAATGGAGCAGTTGCAGCTTTGCTTTGTCTGGAATTCTCATAAAGCTCAATTTCAACACAGTGCGTTTTATGGCAAATATGCTCAGTGTTACGAAATAGGGTTTTCGTGCGAAACGGGTCTAATGGTGATGGTGTGTGAGGTTAGTGACCTGAGTGGAGTTGGTCACACACAAGAAACATTGTGCCCTTTTGTGTTGAATAAAGCCTCATCCACATGCTGTGTTGTGTCCGTATAGCTAGCATGCATTTAAAGCTGAAGTTGATGGAAGAGACCTGCATTTCAAGGCTAGCTGAAAATTGCCTTGGCGATGAAGGTATCTCTGAACGTGGAATTCATTGTATTTCAATGGAGCAGTTACAGCTTTGCTTTGTGTGGAATTCTCATAAAGCTCAATTTCAAAACAGTGCGTTTTATGACAAATATGCACACTGTGACCAAAAGGGTTTTCGTGCGAAACGGGTCTAATGGTGTAAGTGTGTGAGGTTAGCGACTTGAGTGGAGTTGGTCTCACACAAGAAACATTGTGCCTTTCGTGTTGAGTAAAAGCCTCATCCACATGCTGTGCTGTGTCCCTATAGCTAACATGTACTTGGTCTGGAGCAGATGCCAGAGCCTTGAATTTCAAGGCTAGCTGAAAATTGCTTGGCGATGGAAGTATCTCTGAACATGGAGTTCGTTGCATTTCAATGGAGCAGTTGCAGCTTTGCTTTGTGTGGAATTCTCATAAAGCTCAATTTCAACACAGTGCGTTTTATGGCAAATATGCTCAGTGTTATGAAATAGGGTTTTCGTGTTAAACGGGTCTAATGGTGATGGTGTGTGAGGTTAGTGACCTGAGTGGAGTTGGTCTCACACAAGAAACTCTCTGCCCATTGATGTTGAGTAAAAGCCTCATCCACATGCTGTTTAGTCCGTATAGCGAACATGTATTTAAAGCCGAAGTTGATGTAAGAGCCTTCCATTTCAAAGCTAACTGAAAATTGCCTTGGTGATGAAGTGTTCTCTGAACGTGGAGTTGGTTGCACTTCAATGGAGCAGTTACAGCTTTGCTTTGTGGTGTATACGCAATAAACCAGGTTTCACTGCAATGCGTTCTATGACCATTACACACACTGTGACGAAACTGTTTTTTCGTGCGAAACGGGTGTAATGGTGATGGTGTGTGAGGTTAGTGACCTGAGTGGAGTTGGTCACACACAAGAAACATTGTGCCCTTTTGTGTTGAATAAAGCCTCATCCACATGCTGTGTTGTGTCCGTATAGCTAGCATGCATTTAAAGCTGAAGTTGATGGAAGAGACCTGCATTTCAAGGCTAGCTGAAAATTGCCTTGGCGATGAAGGTATCTCTGAACGTGGAGTTCATTGTATTTCAATGGAGCAGTTACAGCTTTGCTTTGTGTGGAATTCTCATAAAGCTCAATTTCAAAACAGTGCGTTTTATGACAAATATGCACAGTGTGACCAAAAGGGTTTTCGTGCGAAATGGGTCTAATGGTGTAAGTGTGTGAGGTTAGCGACTTGAGTGGAGTTGGTCTCACACAAGAAACATTGTGCCTTTCGTGTTGAGTAAAAGCCTCATCCACATGCTGTGCTGTGTCCCTAGAGCTAACATGTACTTGGTCTGGAGCAGATGCCAGAGCCTTGAATTTCAAGGCTAGCTGAAAATTGCTTGGCGATGGAAGTATCTCTGAACGTGGAGTTCGTAGCATTTCAATGGAGCAGTTGCAGCTTTGCTTTGTGTGGAATTCTCATAAAGCTCAATTTCAACACAGTGCGTTTTATGGCAAATACGCACAGAGTTACAAACCAGGGTTTTCGTGCGAAACGGGTCTAATGGTGATGCTGTGTGAGATTAGTGTTGTGAGTGGAGTTGGTCTCACACAAGAAACTCTCTGCCCATTGATGTTGAGTAAAAGCCTCATCCACATGCTGTTTAGTCCGTATAGCGAACATGTATTTAAAGCCGAAGTTGATGTAAGAGCCTTCCATTTCAAAGCTAACTGAAAATTGCCTTGGTGATGAAGTGTTCTCTGAACGTGGAGTTGGTTGCACTTCAATGGAGCAGTTACAGCTTTGCTTTGTGGTGTATACGCAATAAACCAGTTTTCACTGCAATGCGTTCTATGACCATTACACACACTGTGACGAAACTGTTTTTTCGTGCGAAACGGGTGTAATGGTGATGGTGTGTGAGGTTAGTGACCTGAGTGGAGTTGGTCACACACAAGAAACATTGTGCCCTTTTGTGTTGAATAAAGCCTCATCCACATGCTGTGTTGTGTCCCTATAGTTAACATGTACTTGGTGCTGGAGCTGATGCCAGAGCCTTGCATTTCAAGGCTAGCTGAAAATTGCCTTGGCGATGAAGGTATCTCTGAACGTGGAGTTCATTGCATTTCAATGGAGCAGTTACTGCTTTGCTTTGTGTGTAATCTTATAAAGCTCAATTTCAAAACAGTGCGTTTTATGCCAAATACGCACCGAGTTACAAAGCAGGGTTTTCATGCGAAACGGGTCTAATGGTGTAAGTGTATGAGATTAGTGTAGTGAGTGGAGTTGGTCTCACACAAGAAACATTGTGCCATTTAGTGTTGAGTAAAAGCCTCATCCACATGCTGTTTTGTGTCCGTATAGCTACCATGTACTTGGTGCTGGAGCTGATGCCAGAGCCTTGCATTTCAAGGCTCGCTGAAAATTGCCTTGGCGATGGAAGTATCTCTGAACGTGGAGTTCGTTGCATTTCAATGGAGCAGTTACAGCTTTGCTTTTTGTGGAATTCTCATAAAGCCCAATTTCAACACAGTGTGTTTTATGCCAAATACGCACAGAGTTACAAAGCAGTGTTTTCGTGCGAAACGGGTCTAATGGTGTAAGTGTGTGAGGTTAGTGACTTGATTGGAGTTGGTCTCACACAAGAAACATTGTGCCCTTTCGTGTTGAAGAAAAGCTACATCCACATGCTGTGCTGTGTCCCTATAGCTAACATGTACTTGGTGCTTGAGCTGATGCCAGAGACTTGCATTTCAAGGCTAGCTGAAAATTGCCTTGGCGATGGAAGTATCTCTGAACATGGATTTTGTTGCATTTCAATGGAGCAGTTGCAGCTTTGCTTTGTGTGGAATTCTCATAAAGCTCAATTTCAACACAGTGCGTTTTATGGCAAATATGCTCAGTGTTATGAAATAGGGTTTTCGTGCGAAACGGGTCTAATGGTGTTGGTGTGTGAGGTTAGTGACCTGAGTGGAGTTGGTCTCACACAAGAAACTCTCTGCCCATTGATGTTGAGTAAAAGCCTCATCCACATGCTGTTTAGTCCGTATAGCGAACATGTATTTAAAGCCGAAGTTGATGTAAGAGCCTTCCATTTCAAAGCTAACTGAAAATTGCCTTGGTGATGAAGTGTTCTCTGAACGTGGAGTTGGTTGCACTTCAATGGAGCAGTTACAGCTTTGCTTTGTGGTGTATACGCAATAAACCAGGTTTCACTGCAATGAGTTCTATGACCATTACACACACTGTGAAGAAACTGTTTTTTCGTGCAAAACGGGTGTAATGGTGATGGTGTGTGAGGTTAGTGACCTGAGTGGAGTTGGTCACACACAAGAAACATTGTGCCCTTTTGTGTTGAATAAAGCCTCATCCACATGCTCTGTTGTGTCCGTATAGCTAGCATGCATTTAAAGCCGAAGTTGATGGAAGAGACCTGCATTTCAAGGCTAGCTGAAAATTGCCTTGGCGATGGAAGTATCTCTGAACATGGAGTTCATTGCATTTCAATGGAGCAGTTGCAGCTTTGCTTTGTGTGGAATTCTCATAAAGCTCAATTTCAACACAGTGCGTTTTATGGCAAATATGCTCAGTGTTACGAAATAGGGTTTTCGTGCGAAACGGGTCTAATGGTGATGGTGTGTGAGGTTAGTGACCTGAGTGGAGTTGGTCTCACACAAGAAACTCTCTGCCCATTGATGTTGAGTAAAAGCCTCATCCACATGCTGTGTTGTATCCCTATAGCTAACATGTACTTGGTGCTGGAGCTGATGGAAGAGACCTGCATTTCAAGGCTAGCTGAAAATTGCCTTGCCGATGGAAGTATCTCTGAACATGGATTTTGTTGCATTTCAATGGAGCAGTTGCAGCTTTGCTTTGTCTGGAATTCTCATAAAGCTCAATTTCAACACAGTGCGTTTTATGGCAAATATGCTCAGTGTTACGAAATAGGGTTTTCGTGCAAAACGGGTCTAATGGTGATGGTGTGTGAGGTTAGTGACCTGAGTGGAGTTGGTCACACACAAGAAACATTGTGCCCTTTTGTGTTGAATAAAGCCTCATCCACATGCTGTGTTGTGTCCGTATAGCTAGCATGCATTTAAAGCTGAAGTTGATGGAAGAGACCTGCATTTCAAGGCTAGCTGAAAATTGCCTTGGCGATGAAGGTATCTCTGAACGTGGAGTTCATTGTATTTCAATGGAGCAGTTACAGCTTTGCTTTGTCTGGAATTCTCATAAAGCTCAATTTCAAAACAGTGCGTTTTATGACAAATATACACACTGTGACCAAAAGGGTTTTCGTGCGAAACGGGTCTAATGGTGTAAGTGTGTGAGGTTAGCGACTTGAGTGGAGTTGGTCTCACACAAGAAACATTGTGCCTTTCGTGTTGAGTAAAAGCCTCATCCACATGCTGTGCTGTGTCCCTATAGCTAACATGTACTTGGTCTGGAGCAGATGCCAGAGCCTTGAATTTCAAGGCTAGCTGAAAATTGCTTGGCGATGGAAGTATCTCTGAACATGGAGTTCGTTGCATTTCAATGGAGCAGTTGCAGCTTTGCTTTGTGTGGAATTCTCATAAAGCTCAATTTCAACACAGTGCGTTTTATGGCAAATATGCTCAGTGTTATGAAATAGGGTTTTCGTGTTAAACGGGTCTAATGGTGATGGTGTGTGAGGTTAGTGACCTGAGTGGAGTTGGTCTCACACAAGAAACTCTCTGCCCATTGATGTTGAGTAAAAGCCTCATCCACATGCTGTTTAGTCCGTATAGCGAACATGTATTTAAAGCCGAAGTTGATGTAAGAGCCTTCCATTTCAAAGCTAACTGAAAATTGCCTTGGTGATGAAGTGTTCTCTGAACGTGGAGTTGGTTGCACTTCAATGGAGCAGTTACAGCTTTGCTTTGTGGTGTATACGCAATAAACCAGTTTTCACTGCAATGCGTTCTATGACCATTACACACACTGTGACGAAACTGTTTTTTCGTGCGAAACGGGTGTAATGGTGATGGTGTGTGAGGTTAGTGACCTGAGTGGAGTTGGTCACACACAAGAAACATTGTGCCCTTTTGTGTTGAATAAAGCCTCATCCACATGCTGTGTTGTGTCCGTATAGCTAGCATGCATTTAAAGCTGAAGTTGATGGAAGAGACCTGCATTTCAAGGCTAGCTGAAAATTGCCTTGGCGATGAAGGTATCTCTGAACGTGGAGTTCATTGTATTTCAATGGAGCAGTTACAGCTTTGCTTTGTGTGGAATTCTCATAAAGCTCAATTTCAAAACAGTGCGTTTTATGACAAATATGCACAGTGTGACCAAAAGGGTTTTCGTGCGAAACGGGTCTAATGGTGTAAGTGTGTGAGGTTAGTGACTTGATTGGAGTTGGTCTCACACAAGAAACATTGTGCCCTTTCGTGTTGAAGAAAAGCTACATCCACATGCTGTGCTGTGTCCCTATAGCTAACATGTACTTGGTGCTTGAGCTGATGCCAGAGACTTGCATTTCAAGGCTAGCTGAAAATTGCCTTGGCGATGGAAGTATCTCTGAACATGGATTTTGTTGCATTTCAATGGAGCAGTTGCAGCTTTGCTTTGTGTGGAATTCTCATAAAGCTCAATTTCAACACAGTGCGTTTTATGGCAAATATGCTCAGTGTTATGAAATAGGGTTTTCGTGCGAAACGGGTCTAATGGTGATGGTGTGTGAGGTTAGTGACCTGAGTGGAGTTGGTCTCACACAAGAAACTCTCTGCCCATTGATGTTGAGTAAAAGCCTCATCCACATGCTGTTTAGTCCGTATAGCGAACATGTATTTAAAGCCGAAGTTGATGTAAGAGCCTTCCATTTCAAAGCTAACTGAAAATTGCCTTGGTGATGAAGTGTTCTCTGAACGTGGAGTTGGTTGCACTTCAATGGAGCAGTTACAGCTTTGCTTTGTGGTGTATACGCAATAAACCAGGTTTCACTGCAATGCGTTCTATGACCATTACACACACTGTGACGAAACTGTTTTTTCGTGCGAAACGGGTGTAATGGTGATGGTGTGTGAGGTTAGTGACCTGAGTGGAGTTGGTCACACACAAGAAACATTGTGCCCTTAAGTGTTGAATAAAGCCTCATCCACATGCTCTGTTGTGTCCGTATAGCTAGCATGCATTTAAAGCCGAAGTTGATGGAAGAGACCTGCATTTCAAGGCTAGCTGAAAATTGCCTTGGCGATGGAAGTATCTCTGAACATGGAGTTCATTGCATTTCAATGGAGCAGTTGCAGCTTTGCTTTGTGTGGAATTCTCATAAAGCTCAATTTCAACACAGTGCGTTTTATGGCAAATATGCTCAGTGTTACGAAATAGGGTTTTCGTGCGAAACGGGTCTAATGGTGATGGTGTGTGAGGTTAGTGACCTGAGTGGAGTTGGTCTCACACAAGAAACTCTCTGCCCATTGATGTTGAGTAAAAGCCTCATCCACATGCTGTGTTGTATCCCTATAGCTAACATGTACTTGGTGCTGGAGCTGATGGAAGAGACCTGCATTTCAAGGCTAGCTGAAAATTGCCTTGCCGATGGAAGTATCTCTGAACATGGATTTTGTTGCATTTCAATGGAGCAGTTGCAGCTTTGCTTTGTCTGGAATTCTCATAAAGCTCAATTTCAACACAGTGCGTTTTATGGCAAATATGCTCAGTGTTACGAAATAGGGTTTTCGTGCAAAACGGGTCTAATGGTGATGGTGTGTGAGGTTAGTGACCTGAGTGGAGTTGGTCACACACAAGAAACATTGTGCCCTTTTGTGTTGAATAAAGCCTCATCCACATGCTGTGTTGTGTCCGTATAGCTAGCATGCATTTAAAGCTGAAGTTGATGGAAGAGACCTGCATTTCAAGGCTAGCTGAAAATTGCCTTGGCGATGAAGGTATCTCTGAACGTGGAGTTCATTGTATTTCAATGGAGCAGTTAGAGCTTTGCTTTGTGTGGAATTCTCATAAAGCTCAATTTCAAAACAGTGCGTTTTATGACAAATATGCACAGTGTGACCAAAAGGGTTTTCGTGCGAAACGGGTCTAATGGTGTAAGTGTGTGAGGTTAGCGACTTGAGTGGAGTTGGTCTCACACAAGAAACATTGTGCCTTTCGTGTTGAGTAAAAGCCTCATCCACATGCTGTGCTGTGTCCCTATAGCTAACATGTACTTGGTCTGGAGCAGATGCCAGAGCCTTGAATTTCAAGGCTAGCTGAAAATTGCTTGGCGATGGAAGTATCTCTGAACATGGAGTTCGTTGCATTTCAATGGAGCAGTTGCAGCTTTGCTTTGTGTGGAATTCTCATAAAGCTCAATTTCAACACAGTGCGTTTTATGGCAAATATGCTCAGTGTTACGAAATAGGGTTTTCGTGCAAAACGGGTCTAATGGTGTAGGTGTGTGAGGTTAGTGACCTGAGTGGAGTTGGTCTCACACAAGAAACTCTGCCCATTGATGTTGAGTAAAAGCCTCATCCACATGCTGTGTTGTGTCCGTATAGCTACCATGTATTTAAAGCTGAAGTTGATGGAAGAGACCTGCATTTCAAGGCTAGCTGAAAATTGCCTTGGCGATGAAGGTATCTCTGAACGTGGAGTTCATTGCGTTTCAATGGAGCAGTTACTGCTTTGCTTTGTCTGGAATCGTATAAAGCTCAATTTTTACACAGTGTGTTTTATGACAAATACGCACAGAGTTACAAAGCAGGGTTTTCGTGCAAAATGGGTCTAATGGTGATGGTTTGTGAGATTAGTGTCGTGATTGGAGTTGGTCTCACACAAGAAACTCTTTGCCCATTGATGTTGAATAAAAGCCTCATCCACATGCTGTGTTGTGTCCCTATAGCTAACATGTACTTGGTCCTGGAGCTGATGCCAGAGACTTGCATTTCAAGGCTAGCTGAAAATTGCCTTGGCGATGGAAGTATCTCTGAACATGGAGTTCGTTGCATTTCAATGGAGCAGTTGCAGCTTTGCTTTGTGTGGAATTCTCATAAAGCTCAATTTCAACACAGTGCGTTTTATGGCAAATATGCTCAGTGTTACGAAATAGGGTTTTCGTGCGAAATGGGTCTAATGGTGATGGTGTGTGAGGTTAGTGACCTGAGTGGAGTTGGTCTCACACAAGAAACTCTCTGCCCATTGATGTTGAGTAAAAGCCTCATCCACATGCTGTTTAGTCCGTATAGCGAACATGTATTTAAAGCTGAAGTTGATGTAAGAGCCTTCCATTTCAAAGCTAACTGAAAATTGCCTTGGTGATGAAGTGCTCTCTGAACGTGGAGTTGGTTGCACTTCAATGGAGCAGTTACAGCTTTGCTTTGTGGTGTATACGCAATAAACCAGTTTTCACTGCAATGCGTTTCATGACCATTACACACACTGTGACGAAATTGTTTTTTCGTGCGAAACGGGTGTAATGGTGATGGTGTGTGAGGTTAGTGACCTGAGTGGAGTTGGTCACACACAAGAAACATTGTGCCCTTTTGTGTTGAATAAAGCCTCATCCACATGCTGTGTTGTGTCCCTATAGTTAACATGTACTTGGTGCTGGAGCTGATGCCAGAGCCTTGCATTTCAAGGCTAGCTGAAAATTGCCTTGGCGATGAAGGTATCTCTGAACGTGGAGTTCATTGCATTTCAATGGAGCAGTTACTGCTTTGCTTTGTGTGTAATCTTATAAAGCTCAATTTCAAAACAGTGAGTTTTATGCCAAATACGCACCGAGTTACAAAGCAGGGTTTTCATGCAAAACGGGTCTAATGGTGTAAGTATATGAGATTAGTGTAGTGAGTGGAGTTGGTCTCACACAAGAAACATTGTGCCATTTAGTGTTGAGTAAAAGCCTCATCCACATGCTGTTTTGTGTCCGTATAGCTACCATGTACTTGGTGCTGGAGCTGATGCCAGAGCCTTGCATTTCAAGGCTAGCTGAAAATTGCCTTGGCGATGAAGGTATCTCTGAACATGGATTTCTTTGCATTTCAATGGAGCAGTTACAGCTTTGCTTTTTGTGGAATTCTCATAAAGCCCAATTTCAACACAGTGTGTTTTATGCCAAATACGCACAGAGTTACAAAGCAGTGTTTTCGTGCGAAACGGGTCTAATGGTGTAAGTGTGTGAGGTTAGTGACTTGATTGGAGTTGGTCTCACACAAGAAACATTGTGCCTTTCGTGTTGAAGAAAAGCTACATCCACATGCTGTGCTGTGTCCCTATAGCTACCATGTACTTGGTGCTGGAGCTGATGCCAGAGACTTGCATTTCAAGGCTAGCTGAAAATTGCCTTGGCGATGGAAGTATCTCTGAACATGGAGTTCTTTGCATTTCAATGGAGCAGTTGCAGCTTTGCTTTGTGTGGAATTCTCATAAAGCTCAATTTCAACACAGTGCGTTTTATGGCAAATATGCTCAGTGTTACGAAATAGGGTTTTCGTGCGAAACGGGTCTAATGGTGATGGTGTGTGAGGTTAGTGACCTGAGTGGAGTTGGTCTCACACAAGAAACTCTCTGCCCATTGATGTTGAGTAAAAGCCTCATCCACATGCTGTTTAGTCCGTATAGCGAACATGTATTTAAAGCCGAAGTTGATGTAAGAGCCTTCCATTTCAAAGCTAACTGAAAATTGCCTTGGTGATGAAGTGTTCTCTGAACGTGGAGTTGGTTGCACTTCAATGGAGCAGTTACAGCTTTGCTTTGTGGTGTATACGCAATAAACCAGTTTTCACTGCAATGCGTTCTATGACCATTACACACACTGTGACGAAACTGTTTTTTCGTGCGAAACGGGTGTAATGGTGATGGTGTGTGAGGTTAGTGACCTGATTGGAGTTGGTCTCACACAAGAAACATTGTGCCCTTTTGTGTTGAATAAAGCCTCATCCACATGCTCTGTTGTGTCTGAATAGCTAGCATTCATTTAAAGCCGAAGTTGATGGAAGAGACCTGCATTTCAAGGCTAGCTGAAAATTGCCTTGGCGATGGAAGTATCTCTGAACATGGAGTTCGTTGCATTTCAATGGAGCAGTTGCAGCTTTGCTTTGTGTGGAATTCTCATAAAGCTCAATTTCAACACAGTGCGTTTTATGGCAAATATGCTCAGTGTTACGAAATAGGGTTTTCTAGCGAAACGGGTCTAATGGTGTAAGTGTGTGAGGTTAGTGACCTGAGTGGAGTTGGTCTCACACAAGAAACTCTCTGCCCATTGATGTTGAGTAAAAGCCTCATCCACATGCTGTTTAGTCCGTATAGCGAACATGTATTTAAAGCCGAAGTTGATGTAAGAGCCTTCCATTTCAAAGCTAACTGAAAATTGCCTTGGTGATGAAGTGTTCTCTGAACGTGAAGTTGGTTGCACTTCAATGGAGCAGTTACAGCTTTGCTTTGTGGTGTATACGCAATAAACCAGGTTTCACTGCAATGAGTTCTATGACCATTACACACACTGTGAAGAAACTGTTTTTTCGTGCAAAACGGGTGTAATGGTGATGGTGTGTGAGGTTAGTGACCTGAGTGGAGTTGGTCACACACAAGAAACATTGTGCCCTTTTGTGTTGAATAAAGCCTCATCCACATGCTCTGTTGTGTCCGTATAGCTAGCATGCATTTAAAGCCGAAGTTGATGGAAGAGACCTGCATTTCAAGGCTAGCTGAAAATTGCCTTGGCGATGGAAGTATCTCTGAACATGGAGTTCATTGCATTTCAATGGAGCAGTTGCAGCTTTGCTTTGTGTGGAATTCTCATAAAGCTCAATTTCAACACAGTGCGTTTTATGGCAAATATGCTCAGTGTTACGAAATAGGGTTTTCGTGCGAAACGGGTCTAATGGTGATGGTGTGTGAGGTTAGTGACCTGAGTGGAGTTGGTCTCACACAAGAAACTCTCTGCCCATTGATGTTGAGTAAAAGCCTCATCCACATGCTGTGTTGTATCCCTATAGCTAACATGTACTTGGTGCTGGAGCTGATGGAAGAGACCTGCATTTCAAGGCTAGCTGAAAATTGCCTTGCCGATGGAAGTATCTCTGAACATGGATTTTGTTGCATTTCAATGGAGCAGTTGCAGCTTTGCTTTGTCTGGAATTCTCATAAAGCTCAATTTCAACACAGTGCGTTTTATGGCAAATATGCTCAGTGTTACGAAATAGGGTTTTCGTGCAAAACGGGTCTAATGGTGATGGTGTGTGAGGTTAGTGACCTGAGTGGAGTTGGTCACACACAAGAAACATTGTGCCCTTTTGTGTTGAATAAAGCCTCATCCACATGCTGTGTTGTGTCCGTATAGCTAGCATGCATTTAAAGCTGAAGTTGATGGAAGAGACCTGCATTTCAAGGCTAGCTGAAAATTGCCTTGGCGATGAAGGTATCTCTGAACGTGGAGTTCATTGTATTTCAATGGAGCAGTTACAGCTTTGCTTTGTCTGGAATTCTCATAAAGCTCAATTTCAAAACAGTGCGTTTTATGACAAATATACACACTGTGACCAAAAGGGTTTTCGTGCGAAACGGGTCTAATGGTGTAAGTGTGTGAGGTTAGCGACTTGAGTGGAGTTGGTCTCACACAAGAAACATTGTGCCTTTCGTGTTGAGTAAAAGCCTCATCCACATGCTGTGCTGTGTCCCTATAGCTAACATGTACTTGGTCTGGAGCAGATGCCAGAGCCTTGAATTTCAAGGCTAGCTGAAAATTGCTTGGCGATGGAAGTATCTCTGAACATGGAGTTCGTTGCATTTCAATGGAGCAGTTGCAGCTTTGCTTTGTGTGGAATTCTCATAAAGCTCAATTTCAACACAGTGCGTTTTATGGCAAATATGCTCAGTGTTATGAAATAGGGTTTTCGTGTTAAACGGGTCTAATGGTGATGGTGTGTGAGGTTAGTGACCTGAGTGGAGTTGGTCTCACACAAGAAACTCTCTGCCCATTGATGTTGAGTAAAAGCCTCATCCACATGCTGTTTAGTCCGTATAGCGAACATGTATTTAAAGCCGAAGTTGATGTAAGAGCCTTCCATTTCAAAGCTAACTGAAAATTGCCTTGGTGATGAAGTGTTCTCTGAACGTGGAGTTGGTTGCACTTCAATGGAGCAGTTACAGCTTTGCTTTGTGGTGTATACGCAATAAACCAGGTTTCACTGCAATGCGTTCTATGACCATTACACACACTGTGACGAAACTGTTTTTTCGTGCGAAACGGGTGTAATGGTGATGGTGTGTGAGGTTAGTGACCTGAGTGGAGTTGGTCACACACAAGAAACATTGTGCCCTTTTGTGTTGAATAAAGCCTCATCCACATGCTGTGTTGTGTCCGTATAGCTAGCATGCATTTAAAGCTGAAGTTGATGGAAGAGACCTGCATTTCAAGGCTAGCTGAAAATTGCCTTGGCGATGAAGGTATCTCTGAACGTGGAGTTCATTGTATTTCAATGGAGCAGTTACAGCTTTGCTTTGTGTGGAATTCTCATAAAGCTCAATTTCAAAACAGTGCGTTTTATGACAAATATGCACAGTGTGACCAAAAGGGTTTTCGTGCGAAACGGGTCTAATGGTGTAAGTGTGTGAGGTTAGTGACTTGATTGGAGTTGGTCTCACACAAGAAACATTGTGCCCTTTCGTGTTGAAGAAAAGCTACATCCACATGCTGTGCTGTGTCCCTATAGCTAACATGTACTTGGTGCTTGAGCTGATGCCAGAGACTTGCATTTCAAGGCTAGCTGAAAATTGCCTTGGCGATGGAAGTATCTCTGAACATGGATTTTGTTGCATTTCAATGGAGCAGTTGCAGCTTTGCTTTGTGTGGAATTCTCATAAAGCTCAATTTCAACACAGTGCGTTTTATGGCAAATATGCTCAGTGTTATGAAATAGGGTTTTCGTGCGAAACGGGTCTAATGGTGATGGTGTGTGAGGTTAGTGACCTGAGTGGAGTTGGTCTCACACAAGAAACTCTCTGCCCATTGATGTTGAGTAAAAGCCTCATCCACATGCTGTTTAGTCCGTATAGCGAACATGTATTTAAAGCCGAAGTTGATGTAAGAGCCTTCCATTTCAAAGCTAACTGAAAATTGCCTTGGTGATGAAGTGTTCTCTGAACGTGGAGTTGGTTGCACTTCAATGGAGCAGTTACAGCTTTGCTTTGTGGTGTATACGCAATAAACCAGGTTTCACTGCAATGCGTTCTATGACCATTACACACACTGTGAAGAAACTGTTTTTTCGTGCGAAACGGGTGTAATGGTGATGGTGTGTGAGGTTAGTGACCTGAGTGGAGTTGGTCACACACAAGAAACATTGTGCCCTTAAGTGTTGAATAAAGCCTCATCCACATGCTCTGTTGTGTCCGTATAGCTAGCATGCATTTAAAGCCGAAGTTGATGGAAGAGACCTGCATTTCAAGGCTAGCTGAAAATTGCCTTGGCGATGGAAGTATCTCTGAACATGGAGTTCATTGCATTTCAATGGAGCAGTTGCAGCTTTGCTTTGTGTGGAATTCTCATAAAGCTCAATTTCAACACAGTGCGTTTTATGGCAAATATGCTCAGTGTTACGAAATAGGGTTTTCGTGCGAAACGGGTCTAATGGTGATGGTGTGTGAGGTTAGTGACCTGAGTGGAGTTGGTCTCACACAAGAAACTCTCTGCCCATTGATGTTGAGTAAAAGCCTCATCCACATGCTGTGTTGTATCCCTATAGCTAACATGTACTTGGTGCTGGAGCTGATGGAAGAGACCTGCATTTCAAGGCTAGCTGAAAATTGCCTTGCCGATGGAAGTATCTCTGAACATGGATTTTGTTGCATTTCAATGGAGCAGTTGCAGCTTTGCTTTGTCTGGAATTCTCATAAAGCTCAATTTCAACACAGTGCGTTTTATGGCAAATATGCTCAGTGTTACGAAATAGGGTTTTCGTGCAAAACGGGTCTAATGGTGATGGTGTGTGAGGTTAGTGACCTGAGTGGAGTTGGTCACACACAAGAAACATTGTGCCCTTTTGTGTTGAATAAAGCCTCATCCACATGCTGTGTTGTGTCCGTATAGCTAGCATGCATTTAAAGCTGAAGTTGATGGAAGAGACCTGCATTTCAAGGCTAGCTGAAAATTGCCTTGGCGATGAAGGTATCTCTGAACGTGGAGTTCATTGTATTTCAATGGAGCAGTTACAGCTTTGCTTTGTGTGGAATTCTCATAAAGCTCAATTTCAAAACAGTGCGTTTTATGACAAATATGCACAGTGTGACCAAAAGGGTTTTCGTGCGAAACGGGTCTAATGGTGTAAGTGTGTGAGGTTAGCGACTTGAGTGGAGTTGGTCTCACACAAGAAACATTGTGCCTTTCGTGTTGAGTAAAAGCCTCATCCACATGCTGTGCTGTGTCCCTATAGCTAACATGTACTTGGTCTGGAGCAGATGCCAGAGCCTTGAATTTCAAGGCTAGCTGAAAATTGCTTGGCGATGGAAGTATCTCTGAACATGGAGTTCGTTGCATTTCAATGGAGCAGTTGCAGCTTTGCTTTGTGTGGAATTCTCATAAAGCTCAATTTCAACACAGTGCGTTTTATGGCAAATATGCTCAGTGTTACGAAATAGGGTTTTCGTGCAAAACGGGTCTAATGGTGTAGGTGTGTGAGGTTAGTGACCTGAGTGGAGTTGGTCTCACACAAGAAACTCTGCCCATTGATGTTGAGTAAAAGCCTCATCCACATGCTGTGTTGTGTCCGTATAGCTACCATGTATTTAAAGCTGAAGTTGATGGAAGAGACCTGCATTTCAAGGCTAGCTGAAAATTGCCTTGGCGATGAAGGTATCTCTGAACGTGGAGTTCATTGCGTTTCAATGGAGCAGTTACTGCTTTGCTTTGTCTGGAATCGTATAAAGCTCAATTTTTACACAGTGTGTTTTATGACAAATACGCACAGAGTTACAAAGCAGGGTTTTCGTGCAAAATGGGTCTAATGGTGATGGTTTGTGAGATTAGTGTCGTGATTGGAGTTGGTCTCACACAAGAAACTCTTTGCCCATTGATGTTGAATAAAAGCCTCATCCACATGCTGTGTTGTGTCCCTATAGCTAACATGTACTTGGTCCTGGAGCTGATGCCAGAGACTTGCATTTCAAGGCTAGCTGAAAATTGCCTTGGCGATGGAAGTATCTCTGAACATGGAGTTCGTTGCATTTCAATGGAGCAGTTGCAGCTTTGCTTTGTGTGGAATTCTCATAAAGCTCAATTTCAACACAGTGCGTTTTATGGCAAATATGCTCAGTGTTACGAAATAGGGTTTTCGTGCGAAATGGGTCTAATGGTGATGGTGTGTGAGGTTAGTGACCTGAGTGGAGTTGGTCTCACACAAGAAACTCTCTGCCCATTGATGTTGAGTAAAAGCCTCATCCACATGCTGTTTAGTCCGTATAGCGAACATGTATTTAAAGCTGAAGTTGATGTAAGAGCCTTCCATTTCAAAGCTAACTGAAAATTGCCTTGGTGATGAAGTGCTCTCTGAACGTGGAGTTGGTTGCACTTCAATGGAGCAGTTACAGCTTTGCTTTGTGGTGTATACGCAATAAACCAGTTTTCACTGCAATGCGTTTCATGACCATTACACACACTGTGACGAAATTGTTTTTTCGTGCGAAACGGGTGTAATGGTGATGGTGTGTGAGGTTAGTGACCTGAGTGGAGTTGGTCACACACAAGAAACATTGTGCCCTTTTGTGTTGAATAAAGCCTCATCCACATGCTGTGTTGTGTCCCTATAGTTAACATGTACTTGGTGCTGGAGCTGATGCCAGAGCCTTGCATTTCAAGGCTAGCTGAAAATTGCCTTGGCGATGAAGGTATCTCTGAACGTGGAGTTCATTGCATTTCAATGGAGCAGTTACTGCTTTGCTTTGTGTGTAATCTTATAAAGCTCAATTTCAAAACAGTGAGTTTTATGCCAAATACGCACCGAGTTACAAAGCAGGGTTTTCATGCAAAACGGGTCTAATGGTGTAAGTATATGAGATTAGTGTAGTGAGTGGAGTTGGTCTCACACAAGAAACATTGTGCCATTTAGTGTTGAGTAAAAGCCTCATCCACATGCTGTTTTGTGTCCGTATAGCTACCATGTACTTGGTGCTGGAGCTGATGCCAGAGCCTTGCATTTCAAGGCTAGCTGAAAATTGCCTTGGCGATGAAGGTATCTCTGAACATGGATTTCTTTGCATTTCAATGGAGCAGTTACAGCTTTGCTTTTTGTGGAATTCTCATAAAGCCCAATTTCAACACAGTGTGTTTTATGCCAAATACGCACAGAGTTACAAAGCAGTGTTTTCGTGCGAAACGGGTCTAATGGTGTAAGTGTGTGAGGTTAGTGACTTGATTGGAGTTGGTCTCACACAAGAAACATTGTGCCTTTCGTGTTGAAGAAAAGCTACATCCACATGCTGTGCTGTGTCCCTATAGCTACCATGTACTTGGTGCTGGAGCTGATGCCAGAGACTTGCATTTCAAGGCTAGCTGAAAATTGCCTTGGCGATGGAAGTATCTCTGAACATGGAGTTCTTTGCATTTCAATGGAGCAGTTGCAGCTTTGCTTTGTGTGGAATTCTCATAAAGCTCAATTTCAACACAGTGCGTTTTATGGCAAATATGCTCAGTGTTACGAAATAGGGTTTTCGTGCGAAACGGGTCTAATGGTGATGGTGTGTGAGGTTAGTGACCTGAGTGGAGTTGGTCTCACACAAGAAACTCTCTGCCCATTGATGTTGAGTAAAAGCCTCATCCACATGCTGTTTAGTCCGTATAGCGAACATGTATTTAAAGCCGAAGTTGATGTAAGAGCCTTCCATTTCAAAGCTAACTGAAAATTGCCTTGGTGATGAAGTGTTCTCTGAACGTGGAGTTGGTTGCACTTCAATGGAGCAGTTACAGCTTTGCTTTGTGGTGTATACGCAATAAACCAGTTTTCACTGCAATGCGTTCTATGACCATTACACACACTGTGACGAAACTGTTTTTTCGTGCGAAACGGGTGTAATGGTGATGGTGTGTGAGGTTAGTGACCTGATTGGAGTTGGTCTCACACAAGAAACATTGTGCCCTTTTGTGTTGAATAAAGCCTCATCCACATGCTCTGTTGTGTCTGAATAGCTAGCATGCATTTAAAGCCGAAGTTGATGGAAGAGACCTGCATTTCAAGGCTAGCTGAAAATTGCCTTGGCGATGGAAGTATCTCTGAACATGGAGTTCATTGCATTTCAATGGAGCAGTTGCAGCTTTGCTTTGTGTGGAATTCTCATAAAGCTTAATTTCAACACAGTGCGTTTTATGGCAAATATGCTCAGTGTTACGAAATAGGGTTTTCTTGCGAAACGGGTCTAATGGTGATGGTGTGTGAGGTTAGTGACCTGAGTGGAGTTGGTCTCACACAAGAAACTCTCTGCCCATTGATGTTGAGTAAAAGCCTCATCCACATGCTGTGTTGTGTCCGTATAGCTACCATGTATTTAAAGCTGAAGTTGATGGAAGAGACCTGCATTTCAAGGCTAGCTGAAAATTGCCTATGATGAAGTGTTCTCTGAACGTGGAGTTGGTTGCACTTCAATGGAGCAGTTACAGCTTTGCTTTTGGTGTATACGCAATAAACCAGGTTTCACTGCAATGCGTTCTATGACCATTACACACACTGTGAAGAAACTGTTTTTTCGTGCGAAACGGGTCTAATGGTGATGGTGTGTGAGGTTAGTTACCTGAGTGGAGTTGGTCACACACAAGAAACATTGTGCCCTTTTGTGTTGAATAAAGCCTCATCCACATGCTCTGTTTGTCAGTATAGCTAGCATGCATTTAAAGCCGAAGTTGATGGAAGAGACCTGCATTTCAAGGCTAGCTGAAAATTGCCTTGGCGATGGAAGTATCTCTGAACATGGAGTTCATTGCATTTCAATGGAGCAGTTGCAGCTTTGCTTTGTGTGGAATTCTCATAAAGCTTAATTTCAACACAGTGCGTTTTATGGCAAATATGCTCAGTGTTACGAAATAGGGTTTTCTTGCGAAACGGGTCTAATGGTGATGGTGTGTGAGGTTAGTGACCTGAGTGGAGTTGGTCTCACACAAGAAACTCTCTGCCCATTGATGTTGAGTAAAAGCCTCATCCACATGCTGTGTTGTGTCCGTATAGCTACCATGTATTTAAAGCTGAAGTTGATGGAAGAGACCTGCATTTCAAGGCTAGCTGAAAATTGCCTTGGCGATGAAGGTATCTCTGAACGTGGAGTTCATTGCATTTCAATGGAGTAGTTACTGCTTTGCTTTGTCTGGAATCCTATAAAGCTCAATTTTCACACAGTGCGTTTTATGGCAAATACGCACAGAGTTACAAACCAGGGTTTTCGTGCGAAACGGGTCTAATGGTGATGGTGTGTGAGATTAGTGTCGTGAGTGGAGTTGGTCTCACACAAGAAACTCTCTGCCCATTGATGTAGAGTAAAAGCCTCATCCACATGATGTGTTGTATCCCTATAGCTAACATGTACTTGGTGCTGGAGCTGATGGAAGAGACCTGCATTTCAAGGCTAGCTGAAAATTGCCTTGCCGATGGAAGTATCTCTGAACATGGATTTTGTTGCATTTCAATGGAGCAGTTGCAGCTTTGCTTTGTGTGGAATTCTCATAAAGCTCAATTTCAACACAGTGCGTTTTATGGCAAATATGCTCAGTGTTACGAAATAGGGTTTTCGTGCAAAACGGGTCTAATGGTGATGGTGTGTGAGGTTAGTGACCTGAGTGGAGTTGGTCTCACACAAGAAACTCTCTGCCCATTGATGTTGAGTAAAAGCCTCATCCACATGCTGTTTAGTCCGTATAGCGAACATGTATTTAAAGCCGAAGTTGATGTAAGAGCCTTCCATTTCAAAGCTAACTGAAAATTGCCTTGGTGATGAAGTGCTCTCTGAACGTGGAGTTGGTTGCACTTCAATGGAGCAGTTACAGCTTTGCTTTGTGGTGTATACGCAATAAACCAGGTTTCACTGCAATGCGTTCTATGACCATTACACACACTGTGAAGAAACTGTTTTTTCGTGCGAAACGGGTGTAATGGTGATGGTGTGTGAGGTTAGTGACCTGAGTGGAGTTGGTCACACACAAGAAACATTGTGCCCTTTTGTGTTGAATAAAGCCTCATCCACATGCTGTGTTGTGTCCATATAGCTAGCATGCATTTAAAGCTGAAGTTGATGGAAGAGACCTGCATTTCAAGGCTAGCTGAAAATTGCCTTGGCGATGAAGGTATCTCTGAACGTGGAGTTCATTGTATTTCAATGGAGCAGTTACAGCTTTGCTTTATGTGGAATTCTCATAAAGCTCAATTTCAAAACAGTGCGTTTTATGACAAATATGCACAGTGTGACCAAAAGGGTTTTCGTGCGAAACGGGTCTAATGGTGTAAGTGTGTGAGGTTAGCGACTTGAGTGGAGTTGGTCTCACACAAGAAACATTGTGCCTTTCGTGTTGAGTAAAAGCCTCATCCACATGCTGTGCTGTGTCCCTATAGCTAACATGTACTTGGTCTGGAGCAGATGCCAGAGCCTTGAATTTCAAGGCTAGCTGAAAATTGCTTGGCGATGGAAGTATCTCTGAACATGGAGTTCGTTGCATTTCAATGGAGCAGTTGCAGCTTTGCTTTGTCTGGAATTCTCATAAAGCTCAATTTCAACACAGTGCGTTTTATGGCAAATATGCACAGTGTTATGAAATAGGGTTTTCGTGTTAAACGGGTCTAATGGTGATGGTGTGTGAGGTTAGTGACCTGAGTGGAGTTGGTCTCACACAAGAAACTCTCTGCCCATTGATGTTGAGTAAAAGCCTCATCCACATGCTGTTTAGTCCGTATAGCGAACATGTATTTAAAGCCGAAGTTGATGTAAGAGCCTTCCATTTCAAAGCTAACTGAAAATTGCCTTGGTGATGAAGTGTTCTCTGAACGTGGAGTTGGTTGCACTTCAATGGAGCAGTTACAGCTTTGCTTTGTGGTGTATACGCAATAAACCAGTTTTCACTGCAATGCGTTCTATGACCATTACACACACTGTGACGAAACTGTTTTTTCGTGCGAAACGGGTGTAATGGTGATGGTGTGTGAGGTTAGTGACCTGAGTGGAGTTGGTCACACACAAGAAACATTGTGCCCTTTTGTGTTGAATAAAGCCTCATCCACATGCTGTGTTGTGTCCCTATAGTTAACATGTACTTGGTGCTGGAGCTGATGCCAGAGCCTTGCATTTCAAGGCTAGCTGAAAATTGCCTTGGCGATGAAGGTATCTCTGAACGTGGAGTTCATTGCATTTCAATGGAGCAGTTACTGCTTTGCTTTGTGTGTAATCTTATAAAGCTCAATTTCAAAACAGTGCGTTTTATGCCAAATACGCACCGAGTTACAAAGCAGGGTTTTCATGCGAAACGGGTCTAATGGTGTAAGTGTATGAGATTAGTGTAGTGAGTGGAGTTGGTCTCACACAAGAAACATTGTGCCCTTTCGTGTTGAAGAAAAGCTACATCCACATGCTGTGCTGTGTCCCTATAGCTAACATGTACTTGGTGCTGGAGCTGATGCCAGAGCCTTGCATTTCAAGGCTCGCTGAAAATTGCCTTGGCGATGGAAGTATCTCTGAACGTGGAGTTCGTTGCATTTCAATGGAGCAGTTACAGCTTTGCTTTTTGTGGAATTCTCATAAAGCCCAATTTCAACACAGTGTGTTTTATGCCAAATACGCACAGAGTTACAAAGCAGTGTTTTCGTGCGAAACGGGTCTAATGGTGTAAGTGTGTGAGGTTAGTGACTTGATTGGAGTTGGTCTCACACAAGAAACATTGTGCCCTTTCGTGTTGAAGAAAAGCTACATCCACATGCTGTGCTGTGTCCCTATAGCTAACATGTACTTGGTCCTGGAGCTGATGCCAGAGACTTGCATTTCAAGGCTAGCTGAAAATTGCCTTGGCGATGGAAGTATCTCTGAACATGGATTTTGTTGCATTTCAATGGAGCAGTTGCAGCTTTGCTTTGTGTGGAATTCTCATAAAGCTCAATTTCAACACAGTGCGTTTTATGGCAAATATGCTCAGTGTTATGAAATAGGGTTTTCGTGCGAAACGGGTCTAATGGTGATGGTGTGTGAGGTTAGTGACCTGAGTGGAGTTGGTCTCACACAAGAAACTCTCTGCCCATTGATGTTGAGTAAAAGCCTCATCCACATGCTGTTTAGTCCGTATAGCGAACATGTATTTAAAGCCGAAGTTGATGTAAGAGCCTTCCATTTCAAAGCTAACTGAAAATTGCCTTGGTGATGAAGTGTTCTCTGAACGTGGAGTTGGTTGCACTTCAATGGAGCAGTTACAGCTTTGCTTTGTGGTGTATACGCAATAAACCAGGTTTCACTGCAATGCGTTCTATGACCATTACACACACTGTGAAGAAACTGTTTTTTCGTGCGAAACGGGTGTAATGGTGATGGTGTGTGAGGTTAGTGACCTGAGTGGAGTTGGTCACACACAAGAAACATTGTGCCCTTAAGTGTTGAATAAAGCCTCATCCACATGCTCTGTTGTGTCCGTATAGCTAGCATGCATTTAAAGCCGAAGTTGATGGAAGAGACCTGCATTTCAAGGCTAGCTGAAAATTGCCTTGGCGATGGAAGTATCTCTGAACATGGAGTTCATTGCATTTCAATGGAGCAGTTGCAGCTTTGCTTTGTGTGGAATTCTCATAAAGCTCAATTTCAACACAGTGCGTTTTATGGCAAATATGCTCAGTGTTACGAAATAGGGTTTTCGTGCGAAACGGGTCTAATGGTGATGGTGTGTGAGGTTAGTGACCTGAGTGGAGTTGGTCTCACACAAGAAACTCTCTGCCCATTGATGTTGAGTAAAAGCCTCATCCACATGCTGTGTTGTATCCCTATAGCTAACATGTACTTGGTGCTGGAGCTGATGGAAGAGACCTGCATTTCAAGGCTAGCTGAAAATTGCCTTGCCGATGGAAGTATCTCTGAACATGGATTTTGTTGCATTTCAATGGAGCAGTTGCAGCTTTGCTTTGTCTGGAATTCTCATAAAGCTCAATTTCAACACAGTGCGTTTTATGGCAAATATGCTCAGTGTTACGAAATAGGGTTTTCGTGCGAAACGGGTCTAATGGTGATGGTGTGTGAGGTTAGTGACCTGAGTGGAGTTGGTCACACACAAGAAACATTGTGCCCTTTTGTGTTGAATAAAGCCTCATCCACATGCTGTGTTGTGTCCGTATAGCTAGCATGCATTTAAAGCTGAAGTTGATGGAAGAGACCTGCATTTCAAGGCTAGCTGAAAATTGCCTTGGCGATGAAGGTATCTCTGAACGTGGAGTTCATTGTATTTCAATGGAGCAGTTACAGCTTTGCTTTGTGTGGAATTCTCATAAAGCTCAATTTCAAAACAGTGCGTTTTATGACAAATATGCACAGTGTGACCAAAAGGGTTTTCGTGCGAAACGGGTCTAATGGTGTAAGTGTTTGAGGTTAGTGACTTGATTGGAGTTGGTCTCACACAAGAAACATTGTGCCCTTTCGTGTTGAAGAAAAGCTACATCCACATGCTGTGCTGTGTCCCTATAGCTAACATGTACTTGGTGCTTGAGCTGATGCCAGAGACTTGCATTTCAAGGCTAGCTGAAAATTGCCTTGGCGATGGAAGTATCTCTGAACATGGATTTTGTTGCATTTCAATGGAGCAGTTGCAGCTTTGCTTTGTGTGGAATTCTCATAAAGCTCAATTTCAACACAGTGCGTTTTATGGCAAATATGCTCAGTGTTATGAAATAGGGTTTTCGTGCGAAACGGGTCTAATGGTGATGGTGTGTGAGGTTAGTGACCTGAGTGGAGTTGGTCTCACACAAGAAACTCTCTGCCCATTGATGTTGAGTAAAAGCCTCATCCACATGCTGTTTAGTCCGTATAGCGAACATGTATTTAAAGCCGAAGTTGATGTAAGAGCCTTCCATTTCAAAGCTAACTGAAAATTGCCTTGGTGATGAAGTGTTCTCTGAACGTGGAGTTGGTTGCACTTCAATGGAGCAGTTACAGCTTTGCTTTGTGGTGTATACGCAATAAACCAGTTTTCACTGCAATGCGTTCTATGACCATTACACTGTGGCGAAACTGTTTTTTCGTGCGAAACGGGTGTAATGGTGATGGTGTGTGAGGTTAGTGACCTGAGTGGAGTTGGTCACACACAAGAAACATTGTGCCCTTTTGTGTTGAATAAAGCCTCATCCACATGCTGTGTTGTGTCCCTATAGTTAACATGTACTTGGTGCTAGAGCTGATGCCAGAGCCTTGCATTTCAAGGCTAGCTGAAAATTGCCTTGGCGATGAAGGTATCTCTGAACGTGGAGTTCATTGCATTTCAATGGAGCAGTTACAGCTTTGCTTTGTCTGGAATTCTCATAAAGCTCAATATAACACAGTGCGTTTTATGACAAATATGCACAGTGTGACCAAACAGGGTTTTCGTGCGAAACGGGTCTAATGGTGTAGGTGTGTGAGATTAGTGACCTGAGTGGAGTTGGTCTCACACAAGAAACTCTCTGCCCATTGATGTTGAGTAAAAGCCTCATCCACATGCTGTGTTGTGTCCCTATAGCTTGCATGTACTTGGTGCTGGAGCTGATGCCAGAGCCTTGCATTTCAAGGCTAGCTGAAAATTGCCTTGGCGATGAAGGTATCTCTGAACGTGGAGTTCATTGCATTTCAATGGAGCAGTTACTGCTTTGCTTTGTCTGGAATCGTATAAAGCTCAATTTTCACACAGTGCGTTTTATGGCAAATACGCACAGAGTTACAAACCAGGGTTTTCGTGCAAAATGGGTCTAATGGTGATGGTGTGTGAGATTAGTGTCGTGAGTGGAGTTGGTCTCACACAAGAAACTCTCTGCCCATTGATGTTGAATAAAAGCCTCATCCACATGCTGTGTTGTGTCCCTATAGCTAACATGTACTTGGTCCTGGAGCTGATGCCAGAGCCTTGCATTTCAAGGCTAGCTGAAAATTGCCTTGGCGATGGAAGTATCTCTGAACATGGAGTTCGTTGCATTTCAATGGAGCAGTTACAGCTTTGCTTTGTGTGGAATTCTCATAAAGCTCAATTTCAACACAGTGCGTTTTATGGCAAATATGCTCAGTGTTACGAAATAGGGTTTTCGTGCGAAACGGGTCTAATGGTGATGGTGTGTGAGGTTAGTGACCTGAGTGGAGTTGGTCTCACACAAGAAACTCTCTGCCCATTGATGTTGAGTAAAAGCCTCATCCACATGCTGTTTAGTCCGTATAGCGAACATGTATTTAAAGCTGAAGTTGATGTAAGAGCCTTCCATTTCAAAGCTAACTGAAAATTGCCTTGGTGATGAAGTGTTCTCTAAACGTGGAGTTGGTTGCACTTCAATGGAGCAGTTACAGCTTTGCTTTGTGGTGTATACGCAATAAACCAGTTTTCACTGCAATGCGTTTCATGACCATTACACACATTGTGATGAAACTGTTTTTTCGTGCGAAACGGGTGTAATGGTGATGGTGTGTGAGGTTAGTGACCTGAGTGGAGTTGGTCTCACACAAGAAACATTGTGCCCTTTTGTGTTGAATAAAGCCTCATCCACATGCTGTGTTGTGTCCGTATAGCTAGCATGCATTTAAAGCTGAAGTTGATGGAAGAGACCTGCATTTCAAGGCTAGCTGAAAATTGCCTTGGCGATGAAGGTATCTCTGAACGTGGAGTTCATTGCATTTCAATGGAGCAGTTACTGCTTTGCTTTGTGTGTAATCTTATAAAGCTCAATTTCAAAACAGTGCGTTTTATGGCAAATACGCACCGAGTTACAAAGCAGGGTTTTCGTGCGAAACGGGTCTAATGGTGTAAGTGTATGAGATTAGTGTAGTGAGTGGAGTTGGTCTCACACAAGAAACATTGTGCCATTTAGTGTTGAGTAAAAGCCTCATCCACATGTTGTTTTGTGTCCGTATAGCTACCATGTACTTGGTGCTGTAGCTGATGCCAGAGCCTTGCATTTCAAGGCTAGCTGAAAATTGCCTTGGCGATGAAGGTATCTCTGAACATGGATTTCTTTGCATTTCAATGGAGCAGTTACAGCTTTGCTTTTTGTGGAATTCTCATAAAGCCCAATTTCAACACAGTGTGTTTTATGCCAAATACGCACAGAGTTACAAAGCAGTGTTTTTGTGCGAAACGGGTCTAATGGTGTAAGTGTGTGAGGTTAGTGACTTGATTGGAGTTGGTCTCACACAAGAAACATTGTGCCCTTTCGTGTTGAAGAAAAGCTACATCCACATGCTGTGCTGTGTCCCTATAGCTAACATGTACTTGGTGCTGGAGCTGATGCCATTGCCTTGCATTTCAAGGCTAGCTGAAAATTGCCTTGGCAATGGAAGTATCTCTGAACGTGGAGTTCATTGCATTTCAATGGAGCAGTTGCAGCTTTGCTTTGTGTGGAATTCTCATAAAGCTCAATTTCAACACAGTGCGTTTTATGGCAAATATGCTCAGTATTACGAAATAGGGTTTTCGTGCGAAACGGGTCTAATGGTGATGGTGTGTGAGGTTAGTGACCTGAGTGGAGTTGGTCTCACACAAGAAACTCTCTGCCCATTGATGTTGAGTAAAAGCCTCATCCACATGCTGTTTAGTCCGTATAGCGAACATGTATTTAAAGCCGAAGTTGATGTAAGAGCCTTCCATTTCAAAGCTAACTGAACATTGCCTTGGTGATGAAGTGTTCTCTGAACGTGGAGTTGGTTGCACTTCAATGGAGCAGTTACAGCTTTGCTTTGTGGTGTATACGCAATAAACCAGTTTTCACTGCAATGCGTTCTATGACCATTACACACACTGTGAAGAAACTGTTTTTTCGTGCAAAACGGGTGTAATGGTGATGGTGTGTGAGGTTAGTGACCTGAGTGGAGTTGGTCTCACACACAAGAAACATTGTGCCCTTTTGTGTTGAATAAAGCCTCATCCACATGCTGTGTTGTGTCCGTATAGCTAGCATGCATTTAAAGCCGAAGTTGATGGAAGAGACCTGCGTTTCAAGGCTAGCTGAAAATTGCCTTGGCGATGGAAGTATCTCTGAACATGGAGTTCATTGCATTTCAATGGAGCAGTTGCAGCTTTGCTTTGTGTGGAATTCTCATAAAGCTCAATTTCAACACAGTGCGTTTTATGGCAAATATGCTCAGTGTTACGAAATAGGGTTTTCGTGCGAAACGGGTCTAATGCTGATGGTGTGTGAGGTTAGTGACCTGAGTGGAGTTGGTCTCACACAAGAAACTCTCTGCCCATTGATGTTGAGTAAAAGCCTCATCCACATGCTGTGTTGTATCCCTATAGCTAACATGTACTTGGTGCTGGAGCTGATGGAAGAGACCTGCATTTCAAGGCTAGCTGAAAATTGCCTTGCCGATGGAAGTATCTCTGAACATGGATTTTGTTGCATTTCAATGGAGCAGTTGCAGCTTTGCTTTGTCTGGAATTCTCATAAAGCTCAATTTCAACACAGTGCGTTTTATGGCAAATATGCTCAGTGTTACGAAATAGGGTTTTCGTGCAAAACGGGTCTAATGGTGATGGTGTGTGAGGTTAGTGACCTGAGTGGAGTTGGTCACACACAAGAAACATTGTGCCCTTTTGTGTTGAATAAAGCCTCATCCACATGCTGTGTTGTGTCCGTATAGCTAGCATGCATTTAAAGCTGAAGTTGATGGAAGAGACCTGCATTTCAAGGCTAGCTGAAAATTGCCTTGGCGATGAAGGTATCTCTGAACGTGGAGTTCATTGTATTTCAATGGAGCAGTTACAGCTTTGCTTTGTCTGGAATTCTCATAAAGCTCAATTTCAAAACAGTGCGTTTTATGACAAATATGCACAGTGTGACCAAAAGGGTTTTCGTGCGAAACGGGTCTAATGGTGTAAGTGTGTGAGGTTAGCGACTTGAGTGGAGTTGGTCTCACACAAGAAACATTGTGCCTTTCGTGTTGAGTAAAAGCCTCATCCACATGCTGTGCTGTGTCCCTATAGCTAACATGTACTTGGTCTGGAGCAGATGCCAGAGCCTTGAATTTCAAGGCTAGCTGAAAATTGCTTGGCGATGGAAGTATCTCTGAACATGGAGTTCGTTGCATTTCAATGGAGCAGTTGCAGCTTTGCTTTGTGTGGAATTCTCATAAAGCTCAATTTCAACACAGTGCGTTTTATGGCAAATATGCTCAGTGTTATGAAATAGGGTTTTATGGGAAACGGGTCTAATGGTGATGGTGTGTGAGGTTAGTGACCTGAGTGGAGTTGGTCTCACACAAGAAACTCTCTGCCCATTGATGTTGAGTAAAAGCCTCATCCACATGCTGTTTAGTCCGTATAGCGAACGTGTATTTAAAGCCGAAGTTGATGTAAGAGCCTTCCATTTCAAAGCTAACTGAAAATTGCCTTGGTGATGAAGTGTTCTCTGAACGTGGAGTTGGTTGCACTTCAATGGAGCAGTTACAGCTTTGCTTTGTGGTGTATACGCAATAAACCAGATTTCACTGCAATGCGTTCTATGACCATTACACACACTGTGACGAAACTGTTCTTTCGTGCGAAACGGGTGTAATGGTGATGGTGTGTGAGGTTAGTGACCTGAGTGGAGTTGGTCACACACAAGAAACATTGTGCCCTTTTGTGTTGAATAAAGCCTCATCCACATGCTGTGTTGTGTCCGTATAGCTAGCATGCATTTAAAGCTGAAGTTGATGGAAGAGACCTGCATTTCAAGGCTAGCTGAAAATTGCCTTGGCGATGAAGGTATCTCTGAACGTGGAGTTCATTGTATTTCAATGGAGCAGTTACAGCTTTGCTTTGTCTGGAATTCTCATAAAGCTCAATATAACACAGTGCGTTTTATGACAAATATGCACAGTGTGACCAAAAGGGTTTTCGTGCGAAACGGGTCTAATGGTGATGGTGTGTGAGGTTAGCGACTTGAGTGGAGTTGGTCTCACACAAGAAACATTGTGCCTTTCGTCTTGAGTAAAAGCCTCATCCACATGCTGTGCTGTGTCCGTATAGCTAACATGTACTTGGTGCTGGAGCTGATGCCAGAGACTTGCATTTCAAGGCTAGCTGAAAATTGCTTGGCGATGGAAGTATCTCTGAACATGGAGTTCGTTGCATTTTAATGGAGCAGTTGCAGCTTTGCTTTGTGTGGAATTCTCATAAAGCTCAATTTCAACACAGTGCGTTTTATGGCAAATATGCTCAGTGTTACGAAATAGGGTTTTCGTGCAAAACGGGTCTAATGGTGATGGTGTGTGAGGTTAGTGACCTGAGTGGAGTTGGTCTCACACAAGAAACTCTGCCCATTGATGTTGAGTAAAAGCCTCATCCACATGCTGTGTTGTGTCCGTATAGCTACCATGTATTTAAAGCTGAAGTTGATGGAAGAGACCTGCATTTCAAGGCTAGCTGAAAATTGCCTTGGCGATGAAGGTATCTCTGAACGTGGAGTTCGTTGCATTTCAATGGAGCAGTTGCAGCTTTGCTTTGTGTGGAATTCTCATAAAGCTCAATTTCAACACAGTGCGTTTTATGGCAAATATGCTCAGTGTTACGAAATAGGGTTTTCGTGCGAAACGGGTCTAATGGTGATGGTGTGTGAGGTTAGTGACCTGAGTGGAGTTGGTCTCACACAAGAAACTCTCTGCCCATTGATGTTGAGTAAAAGCCTCATCCACATGTTGTTTAGTCCGTATAGCGAACATGTATTTAAAGCCGAAGTTGATGTAAGAGCCTTCCATTTCAAAGCTAACTGAAAATTGCCTTGGTGATGAAGTGTTCTCTGAACGTGGAGTTGGTTGCACTTCAATGGAGCAGTTACAGCTTTGCTTTGTGGTGTATACGCAATAAACCAGTTTTCACTGCAATGCGTTCTATGACCATTACACACACTGTGACGAAACTGTTTTTTCGTGCGAAACGGGTGTAATGGTGATGGTGTGTGAGGTTAGTGACCTGAGTGGAGATGGTCTCACACAAGAAACATTGTGCCCTTTTGTGTTGAATAAAGCCTCATCCACATGCTGTGTTGTGTCCGTATAGTTAACATGTACTTGGTGCTGGAGCTGATGCCAGAGCCTTGCATTTCAAGGCTAGCTGAAAATTGCCTTGGCGATGAAGGTATCTCTGAACGTGGAGTTCATTGCATTTCAATGGAGCAGTTACAGCTTTGCTTTGTCTGGAATTCTCATAAAGCTCAATATAACACAGTGCGTTTTATGACAAATATGCACAGTGTGACCAAACAGGGTTTTCGTGCGAAACGGGTCTAATGGTGTAGGTGTGTGAATTTAGTGACCTGAGTGGAGTTGGTCTCACACAAGAAACTCTCTGCCCATTGATGTTGAGTAAAAGCCTCATCCACATGCTGTGTTGTGTCCCTATAGCTTGCATGTACTTGGTGCTGGAGCTGATGCCAGAGCCTTGCATTTCAAGGCTAGCTGAAAATTGCTTTGGCGATGAAGGTATCTCTGAACGTGGAGTTCATTGCATTTCAATGGAGCAGTTACTGCTTTGCTTTGTCTGGAATCGTATAAAGCTCAATTTTCACACAGTGCGTTTTATGGCAAATACGCACAGAGTTACAAACCAGGGTTTTCGTGCAAAATGGGTCTAATGGTGATGGTGTGTGAGATTAGTGTCGTGAGTGGAGTTGGTCTCACACAAGAAACTCTCTGCCCATTGATGTTGAATAAAAGCCTCATCCACATGCTGTGTTGTGTCCCTATAGCTAACATGTACTTGGTCCTGGAGCTGATGCCAGAGCCTTGCATTTCAAGGCTAGCTGAAAATTGCCTTGGCGATGGAAGTATCTCTGAACATGGAGTTCGTTGCATTTCAATGGAGCAGTTACAGCTTTGCTTTGTGTGGAATTCTCATAAAGCTCAATTTCAACACAGTGCGTTTTATGGCAAATATGCTCAGTGTTACGAAATAGGGTTTTCGTGCGAAACGGGTCTAATGGTGATGGTGTGTGAGGTTAGTGACCTGAGTGGAGTTGGTCTCACACAAGAAACTCTCTGCCCATTGATGTTGAGTAAAAGCCTCATCCACATGCTGTTTAGTCCGTATAGCGAACATGTATTTAAAGCTGAAGTTGATGTAAGAGCCTTCCATTTCAAAGCTAACTGAAAATTGCCTTGGTGATGAAGTGTTCTCTGAACGTGGAGTTGGTTGCACTTCAATGGAGCAGTTACAGCTTTGCTTTGTGGTGTATAGGCAATAAACCAGTTTTCACTGCAATGCGTTTCATGACCATTACACACATTGTGACGAAACTGTTTTTTCGTGCGAAACGGGTGTAATGGTGATGGTGTGTGAGGTTAGTGACCTGAGTGGAGTTGGTCTCACACAAGAAACATTGTGCCCTTTTGTGTTGAATAAAGCCTCATCCACATGCTGTGTTGTGTCCGTATAGCTAGCATGTATTTAAAGCTGAAGTTGATGGAAGAGACCTGCATTTCAAGGCTAGCTGAAAATTGCCTTGGCGATGAAGGTATCTCTGAACGTGGAGTTCATTGCATTTCAATGGAGCAGTTACTGCTTTGCTTTGTGTGTAATCTTATAAAGCTCAATTTCAAAACAGTGCGTTTTATGGCAAATACGCAAGAGTTACAAAGCAGTGTTTTCGTGCGAAACGGGTCTAATGGTGTAAGTGTGTGAGGTTAGTGACTTGATTGGAGTTGGTCTCACACAAGAAACATTGTGCCCTTTCGTGTTGAAGAAAAGCTACATCCACATGCTGTGCTGTGTCCCTATAGCTAACATGTACTTGGTGCTGGAGCTGATGCCAGAGACTTGCATTTCAAGGCTAGCTGAAAATTGCCTTGGCGATGAAAGTATCTCTGAACGTGGAGTTCATTGCATTTCAATGGAGCAGTTGCAGCTTTGCTTTGTGTGGAATTCTCATAAAGCTCAATTTCAACACAGTGCGTTTTATGGCAAATATGCTCAGTATTACGAAATAGGGTTTTCGTGCGAAACGGGTCTAATGGTGATGGTGTGTGAGGTTAGTGACCTGAGTGGAGTTGGTCTCACACAAGAAACTCTCTGCCCATTGATGTTGAGTAAAAGCCTCATCCACATGCTGTTTAGTCCGTATAGCGAACATGTATTTAAAGCCGAAGTTGATGTAAGAGCCTTCCATTTCAAAGCTAACTGAACATTGCCTTGGTGATGAAGTGTTCTCTGAACGTGGAGTTGGTTGCACTTCAATGGAGCAGTTACAGCTTTGCTTTGTGGTGTATACGCAATAAACCAGTTTTCACTGCAATGCGTTCTATGACCATCACACACTGTGAAGAAACTGTTTTTTTGTGCAAAACGGGTGTAATGGTGATGGTGTGTGAGGTTAGTGACCTGAGTGGAGTTGGTCTCACACACAAGAAACATTGTGCCCTTTTGTGTTGAATAAAGCCTCATCCACATGCTGTGTTGTGTCCGTATAGCTAGCATGCATTTAAAGCCGAAGTTGATGGAAGAGACCTGCGTTTCAAGGCTAGCTGAAAATTGCCTTGGCGATGGAAGTATCTCTGAACATGGAGTTCGTTGCATTTCAATGGAGCAGTTGCAGCTTTGCTTTGTGTGGAATTCTCATAAAGCTCAATTTCAACACAGTGCGTTTTATGGCAAATATGCTCAGTGTTACGAAATAGGGTTTTCGTGCGAAACGGGTCTAACGCTGATGGTGTGTGAGGTTAGTGACCTGAGTGGAGTTGGTCTCACACAAGAAACTCTCTGCCCATTGATGTTGAGTAAAAGCCTCATCCACATGCTGTGTTGTGTCCGTATATGTACCGTGTATTTAAAGCTGAAGTTGATGGAAGAGACCTGCATTTCAAGGCTAGCTGAAAATTGCCTTGGCGATGATGGTATCTCTGAACGTGGAGTTCATTGCATTTCAATGGAGCAGTTACTGCTTTGCTTTGTGTGGAATTCTCATAAAGCTCAATTTCAAAACAGTGCGTTTTATGCCAAATACGCACAGTGTTACAAACCAGGGTTTTCGTGCGAAACGGGTCTAATGGTGATGGTGTGTGAGATTAGTGTCGTGAGTGGAGTTGGTCTCACACAAGAAACTCTCTGCCCATTGATGTTGAGTAAAAGCCTCATCCACATGTTGTTTAGTCCGTATAGCGAACATGTATTTAAAGCCGAAGTTGATGTAAGAGCCTTCCATTTCAAAGCTAACTGAAAATTGCCTTGGTGATGAAGTGTTCTCTGAACGTGGAGTTGGTTGCACTTCAATGGAGCAGTTGCAGCTTTGCTTTGTGGTGTATACGCAATAAACCAGTTTTCACTGCAATGCGTTCTATGACCATTAAACACACTGTGACGAAACTGTTTTTTCGTGCGAAACGGGTGTAATGGTGATGGTGTGTGAGGTTAGTGACCTGAGTGGAGTTGGTCACACACAAGAAACATTGTGCCCTTTTGTGTTGAATAAAGCCTCATCTACATGCTGTGTTGTGTCCCTATAGTTAACATGTACTTGGTGCTGGAGCTGATTCCAGAGCCTTGCATTTCAAGGCTAGCTGAAAATTGCCTTGGCAATGAAGGTATCTCTGAACGTGGAGTTCATTGCATTTCAATGGAGCAGTTACTGCTTTGCTTTGTCTGGAATCTTATAAAGCTCAATTTCAACACAGTGCGTTTTATGCCAAATACGCACAGAGTTACAAAGCAGGGTTTTCATGCGAAACGGGTCTAATGGTGTAAGTGTATGAGATTAGTGTCGTGAGTGGAGTTGGTCTCACACAAGAAACATTGTGCCATTTAATGTTGAGTAAAAGCCTCATCCACATGCTGTTTTGTGTCCGTATAGCTACCATGTACTTGGTGCCGGAGCTGATGCCAGAGCCTTGCATTTCAAGGCTAGCTGAAAATTGCCTTGGCGATGAAGTGTTCTCTGAACGTGGAGTTGGTTGCACTTCAATGGAGCAGTTACAGCTTTGCTTTGTGGTGTATACGCAATAAACCAGTTTTCACTGCAATGCGTTCTATGACCATTACACACACTGTGACGAAACTGTTTTTTCATGCGAAACGGGTGTAATGGTGATGGTGTGTGAGGTTAGTGACCTGAGTGGAGTTGGTCACACACAAGAAACATTGTGCCCTTTTGTGTTGAAGAAAAGCTACATCCACATGCTGTGCTGTGTCCCTATAGCTAGCATGTACTTGGTGCTGGAGCTGATGCCAGAGCCTTGCATTTCAAGGCTAGCTGAAAATTGCCTTGGCGATGGAAGTATCTCTGAACGTGGAGTTCGTTGCATTTCAATGGAGCAGTTAAGCTTTGCTTTGTCTGGAATTCTCATAAAGCTCAATTTCAAAACAGTGCGTTTTATGCCAAATACGCACAGTGTTACGAAACAGGGTTTTCGTGTGAAACGGGTCTAATGGTGATTGTGTGTGAGGTTAGCGACTTGAGTGGAGTTGGTCTCACACAAGAAACATTGTGCCTTTCGTGTTGAGGAACAGCCTCATCCACATGCTGTGCTGTGTCCCTATAGCTAACATGTACTTGGTGCTGGAGCAGATGCCAGAGCCTTGCATTTCAAGGCTAGCTGAAAATTGCCTTGGCGATGGAAGCATCTCTGAACATGGATTTCGTTGCATTACAATGGAGCAGTTGCAGCTTTCCTTTTCTGGAATTCTCATAAAGCTCAATTTCAACAAGTGTGTTTTATGCCAAATACGCACAGTGTGAACTCACAGGGTTTTCGTGCGAAACAGGTCTAATGGTGATGGTGTGTGAGGTTAGTGATTTGAGTGGAGTTGGTCTCACACAAGAAACATTGTGCCCTTTCGTGTTGAAGAAAAGCTACATCCACATGCTGTGCTGTGTCCCTATAGCTTGCATGTACTTAGTACTGGAGCTGATGCCATTGCCTTGCATTTCAAGGCTAGCTGCAAATAGCTTTGGCGATGAAGGTATCTCTGAACGTGGAGTTCATTGCATTTCAATGGAGCAGTTACAGCTTTGCTTTGGAATTCTCATAAAGCTCAATTTCAAAACAGTGCGTTTTATGACAAATGTGCACAGTGTTACGAAACAGGGTTTTCGTGCGAAACGGGTCTAATGGTGATTGTGTGTGAGGTTAGCGACTTGAGTGGAGTTGGTCTCACACAAGAAACATTGTGCCTTTCGTGTTGAGTAACAGCCTCATCCACATGCTGTGCTGTGTCCCTATAGCTAACATGTACTTGGTGCTGGAGCAGATGCAATTGCCTTGCATTTCAAGGCTAGCTGAAAATTGCCTTGGCGATGGCAGCATCTCTGAACATGGATTTCGTTGCATTTCAATGGAGCAGTTGTAGCTTTGCTTTTTGTGGAATTCTCATAAAGCTCAATTTCAACACAATGTGTTTTATGGCAAATATGCTCAGTGTTACGAAACAGGGTTTTCGTGCGAAACGGGTCTAATGGTGATGGTGTGTGAGGTTAGTGACTTGAGTGGAGGTGGTCTCACACAAGAAACATTGTGCCTTTCGTGTTGAGTAACAGCCTCATCCACATGCTGTGCTGTGTCCCTATAGCTAACATGTACTTGGTGCTGTAGCTGATGCCAGAGCCTTGCATTTCAAGGCTAGCTGAAAATTGCCTTGGCAATGAAGGTATCTCTGAACGTGGAGTTCATTGCATTTCAATGGAGCAGTTACTGCTTTGCTTTGTCTGGAATAGTATAAAGCTCAATTTTCACACAGTGCGTTTTATAGCAAATACGCACAGAGTTACAAACAGGGTTTTCGTGCGAAACGGTCTAATGGTGATGGTGTGTGAGATTAGTGTCGTGAGTGGAGTTGGTCTCACACAAGAAACTCTCTGCCCATTGATGTTGAGTAAAAGCCTCATCCACATGCTGTGTTGTGTCCCTATAGCTAACATGTATTTAAAGCTGAAGTTGAAGGAAGAGACCTGCATTTCAAGGCTAGCTGAAAATTGCCTTGGCGATGGAAGTATCTCTGAACGTGGAGTTCATTGCATTTCAATGGAGCAGTTACAGCTTTGCTTTGTGTGGAATTCTCATAAAGCTCAATTTCAAAACAGTGCGTTTTATGACAAATATGCACAGTGTGACCAAAAGGGTTTTCGTGCGAAACGGGTCTAATGGTGTAAGTGTGTGAGGTTAGCGACTTGAGTGGAGTTGTTCTCACACAAGAAACGTTGTGCCCTTTCGTGTTGAGTGAACGCCTCATCCACATGCTGTGCTGTGTCCCTATAGCTAAAATGTAATTGGTGCTGGAGCTGATGTGAGAGCCTTGCATTTCAATTCTAGCTGAAAATTGCCTTGGCGATGGAAGTATCTCTGAACATGGATTTCGTTGCATTTCAATGGAGCAGTTGCAGCTTTGCTTTCTCTGGAATTCTCATAAAGCTCAATATCAACACAGTGCGTATTATGGCAAATATGCTAAGTGTTACGAAACAGTGTTTTCGTACGAAACGGGTCTAAAGGTGTAAGTGTATGAGATTAGTGTCGTGAGTGGAGTTGGTCTCACACAAGAAACTCTCTGCCCATTGATGTTGAGTAAAAGCCTCATCCACATGCTGTGTTGTGTCCCTATAGCTAACATGTACTTGGTGCTGGAGCTGCATTTCAAGGCTAGCTGAAAATTGCCTTGGCGATGAAGGTATCTCTGAACGTGGAGTTCATTGCATTTCAATGGAGTAGTTACTGCTTTGCTTTGTCTGGATCGTATAAAGCTCAATTTTCACACAGTGCGTTTTATGGCAAATACGCACAGAGTTACAAAGCAGGGTTTTCGTGTAAAATGGTTCTAATGGTGATGGTGTGTGAGATTAGTGTCTTGAGTGGAGTTGGTCTCACACAAGAAACTCTCTGCCCACTGATGTTGAGTAAAAGCCTCATCCACATGCTGTGTTGTGTCCCTATAGCTAACATGTACTTGGTGCTGTAGCTGATGCCAGAGCCTTGCATTTCAAGGCTAGCTGAAAATTGCCTTGGCGATGGAAGTATCGCTGAACATGGAGTTCGTTGCATTTCAATGGAGCAGTTGCAGCTTTGCTTTGTCTGTAATTCTCATAAAGCTCAATTTCAACACAGTGCGTTTTTTGGCAAATATGCTCAGTGTTACGAAACAGGGTTTTCGTGAGAAACAGGTCTAATGGTGATGGTGTGTGAGGTTAGTGACCTGAGTGGAGTTGGTCTCACACAAGAAACTCTCTGCCCATTGATGTTGAGTAAAAGCCTCATCCACATGCTGTGTTGTGTCCGTATAGCTACCGTGTATTTAAAGCTGAAGTTGATGGAAGAGACCTGCATTTCAAGGATAGCTGAAAATTGCCTTGGCGATGAAGGTATCTCTGAACGTGGAGTTCGTTGCATTTCAATGGAGCAGTTACAGCTTTGCTTTGTGTGGGATTCTCATAAAGCTCAATTTCAAAACAGTGCGTTTTATGACAAATATGCACAGTGTGACCAAAAGGGTTTTCGTGCGAAACGGGTCTAATGGTGTAAGTGTGTGAGGTTAGTGACTTGAGTGGAGTTGGTCTCACACAAGAAACATTGTGCCTTTCGTGTTGAGTAACAGCCTCATCCACATGCTGTGCTGTGTCCCTATAGCTAACATGTACTTGGTGCTGGAGCTGATGCCAGAGCCTTGCATTTCAAGGCTCGCTGAAAATTGCCTTGGCGATGGAAGTATCTCTGAACGTGGAGTTCATTGCATTTCATAGGAGCAGTTGCAGCTTTGCTTTGTGTTAATTCTCATAAAGCTCAATTTCAACACAGTGCGTTTTATGGCAAATATGCTCAGTGTTACGAAACAGGGTTTTTGTGCAAAACGGGTCTAATGGTGATGGTGTGTGAGGTTAGTGACCTGAGTGGAGTTGGTCTCACACAAGAAACTCTCTGCCCATTGATGTTGAGTAAAAGCCTCATCCACATGCTGTGTTTTGTCCGTATAGCTTGCAAGCACTTGGTGCTGGAGCTGATGCCAGAGCCTTGTATTTCAAGGCTAGCTGAAAATTGCCTTGGCTATGGAAGTATCTCTGAACGTGGAGTTCATTGCATTTCAATGGAGCAGTTACTGCTTTGCTTTGTCTGGAATCGTATAAAGCTCAATTTTCACACAGTGCGTTTTATGGCAAATACGCCCAGAGTTACAAAGCAGGGTTTTCGTGCGAAACGGGTCTAATGGTGATGGTGTGTGAGATTAGTGTCGTGAGTGGAGTTGGTCTCACACAAGAAACATTGTGCCCTTTCGTGTTGAGTAAAAGCCTCATCCACATGCTGTGTTGTGTCCCTATAGCTAACATGTACCTGGTGCTGGAGCTGATGCCAGAGCCTTGCATTTCAAGGCTAGCTGAAAATTGCCTTGGCGATGAAGGTATCTCTGAACGTGGAGTTCATTGCATTTCAACGGAGCAGTTACAGCTTTGCTTTTTGTGGAATTCTCATAAAGCTCAATTTCAACACAGTGCGTTTTATGCAAAATACGCACAGTGTGAACAAACAGGGTTTTCGTGCGAAACGGGTCAAATGTGTAAGTGTGTGAGGTTAGTGACTTGAGTGGAGTTGGTCTCACACAAGAAACATTGTGCCCTTTCGTGTTGAAGAAAAGCTACATCCACATGCTGTGCTGTGTCCGTATAGCTTGCATGTACTTGGTGCTGGAGCTGATGCCAGAGCCTTGCATTTCAAGTTTAGCTGAAAATTGCCTTGGCGATGAAGGTATTTCTGAACGTGGAGTTCATTGCATTTCAATGGAGCAGTTACAGCTTTACTTTGTGTGGAATTCTCATAAAGCTCAATTTCAAAACAGTGCGTTTTATGACAAATATGCACAGTGTGACCAAAAGGGTTTTCGTGCGAAACGGGTCTAATGGTGTAAGTGTGTGAGGTTAGTGACTTGAGTGGAGTTGGTTTCACACAAGAAACATTGTGCCTTTCGTGTTGAGTAACAGCCTCATCCACATGTTGTGCTGTGTCCCTATAGCTAACATGTACTTGGTGCTGGAGCTGATGCCAGAGCCTTGCATTTCAAGGCTCGCTGAAAATTGCCTTGGCGATGGAAGTATCTCTGAACGTGGAGTTCGTTGCATTTCAATGGAGCAGTTACTGCTTTGCTTTGTCTGGAATTCTCATAAAGCTCAATTTCAACACAGTGCGTTTTATGACAAATATGCACAGTGTGACCAAACAGGGTTTTCGTGCGAAACGGGTCTAATGGTGTAGGTGTGTGAGGTTAGTAACCTGAGTGGAGTTGGTCTCACACAAGAAACTCTCTGCCCATTGATGTTGAGTAAAGGCCTCATCCACATGCTGTTTAGTCCGTATAGCGAACATGTATTTAAAGCCGAAGTTGATGTAAGAGCCTTCCATTTCCAAGCTATCTGAGAATTGCCTTGGTGATGAAGTGTTCTCTGAACGTGGAGTTTGTTGCACTTCAATGGAGCAGTTACAGCTTTGCTTTGTGGTGTATACGCAATAAAACAGTTTTCACTGCAATGCGTTCTATGACCATTACACACACTGTGACGAAACTGTTTTTTCGTGCGAAACAGGTGTAATGGTGCTGGTGTGTGAGGTTAGTGACCTGAGTGGAGTTGGTCACACACAAGAAACATTGTGCCCTTTTGTGTTGAATAAAGCCTCATCCACATGCTGTGTTGTGTCCGTATAGCTTGCATGTATTTAGTGCTGGAGCTGATGCCAGAGCCTTGCATTTCAAGGCTAGCTGAAAATTGCCTTGGCGATGAAGGTATCTCTGAACGTGGAGTTCATTGCATTTCAATAGAGCAGTTACAGCATTGCTTTGTGTGGAATTCTCATAAAGCTCAATTTCAACACAGTGCGTTTTATGACAAATATGCACAGTGTGACCAAAAGGGTTTTCGTGCGAAACGGGTCAAATGTGTAAGTGTGTGAGGTTAGTGACTTGAGTGGAGTTGGTCTCACAAAAGAAACATTGTGCCCTTTAGTGTTGAAGAAAAGCTACATCCACATGCTGTGCTGTGTCCCTATAGCTTGCATGTACTTAGTGCTGGAGCTGATGCCAGAGCCTTGCATTTCAAGTTTAGCTGAAAATTGCTTTGGCGATGAAGGTATCTCTGAACGTGGAGTTCGTTGCATTTCAATGGAGCAGTTACAGCTTTGCTTTGTGTGGGATTCTCATAAAGCTCAATTTCAAAACAGTGCGTTTTATGACAAATATGCACAGTGTGACCAAAAGGGTTTTCGTGCGAAACGGGTCTAATGGTGTAAGTGTGTGAGGTTAGTGACTTGAGTGGAGTTGGTCTCACACAAGAAACATTGTGCCTTTCGTGTTGAGTAACAGCCTCATCCACATGCTGTGCTGTGTCCCTATAGCTAACATGTACTTGGTGCTGGAGCTGATGCCAGAGCCTTGCATTTCAAGGCTCGCTGAAAATTGCCTTGGCGATGGAAGTATCTCTGAACGTGGAGTTCATTGCATTTCAAAGGAGCAGTTGCAGCTTTGCTTTGTGTGGAATTCTCATAAAGCTCAATTTCAAAACAGTGCGTTTTATGACAAATATGCACAGTGTGACCAAAAGGGTTTTCGTGCGAAACGGGTCTAATGGTGTAAGTGTGTGAGGTTAGTGACCTGAGTGGAGTTGGTCTCACACAAGAAACTCTCTGCCCATTGATGTTGAGTAAAAGCCTCATCCACATGCTGTGTCCCTATCGCTAACATATACTTGGTGCTGGAGCTGATGCCAGAGCCTTGCATTTCAAGGCTAGCTGAAAATTGCCTTGGCGATGGAAGTATCTCTGAACGTGGAGTTCGTTGCATTTCAATGGAGCAGTTACAGCTTTGCTTTGTCTGGAATTCTCATAAAGCTCAATTTCAACACAGTGCGTTTTATGACAAATATGCACAGTGTGACCAAACAGGGTTTTCGTGCAAAACGGGTCTAATGGTGTAGGTGTGTGAGATTAGTGACCTGAGTGGAGTTGGTCTCACACAAGAAACTCTCTGCCCATTGATGTTGAGTAAAAGCCTCATCCACATGCTGTGTTTTGTCCGTATACCTTGCAAGCACTTGGTGCAGGAGCTGATGCCAGAGCCTTGTATTTCAAGGCTAGCTGAAAATTGCCTTGGCGATGGAAGTATCTCTGAACGTGGAGTTCATTGCATTTCAATGGAGCAGTTACTGCTTTGCTTTGTCTGGAATCGTATAAAGCTCAATTTTCACACAGTGCGTTTTATGGCAAATACGCCCAGAGTTACAAAGCAGGGTTTTCGTGCGAAACGGGTCTAATGGTGATGGTGTGTGAGATTAGTGTCGTGAGTGGAGTTGGTCTCACACAAGAAACATTGTGCCCTTTCGTGTTGAGTAAAAGCCTCATCCACATGCTGTGTTGTGTCCCTATAGCTAACATGTACCTGGTGCTGGAGCTGATGCCAGAGCCTTGCATTTCAAGGCTAGCTGAAAATTGCCTTGGCGATGAAGGTATCTCTGAACGTGGAGTTCATTGCATTTCAATGGAGCAGTTACAGCTTTGCTTTTTGTGGAATTCTCATAAAGCTCAATTTCAACACAGTGCGTTTTATGCCAAATACGCACAGTGTGAACAAACAGGGTTTTCGTGCGAAACGGGTCTAATGGTGTAAGTGTGTGAGGTTAGTGACTTGAGTGGAGTTGGTCTCACAAAAGAAACATTGTGCCCTTTCGTGTTGAAGAAAAGCTACATCCACATGCTGTGCTGTGTCCGTATAGCTTGCATGTACTTAGTGCTGGAGCTGATGCCAGAGCCTTGCATTTCAAGTTTAGCTGAAAATTGCCTTGGCGATGAAGGTATCTCTGAACGTGGAGTTCATTGCATTTCAATGGAGCAGTTACAGCTTTACTTTGTGTGGAATTCTCATAAAGCTCAATTTCAAAACAGTGCGTTTTATGACAAATATGCACAGTGTGACCAAAAGGGTTTTCGTGCGAAACGGGTCTAATGGTGTAAGTGTGTGAGGTTAGTGACTTGAGTGGAGTTGGTTTCACACAAGAAACATTGTGCCTTTCGTGTTGAGTAAAAGCCTCATCCACATGTTGTGCTGTGTCCCTATAGCTAACATGTACTTGGTGCTGGAGCTGATGCCAGAGCCTTGCATTTCAAGGCTCGCTGAAAATTGCCTTGGCGATGGAAGTATCTCTGAACGTGGAGTTCATTGCATTTCAAAGGAGCAGTTGCAGCTTTGCTTTGTGTGGAATTCTCATAAAGCTCAATTTCAACACAGTGCGTTTTATGGCAAATATGCTCAGTGTTACGAAACAGGGTTTTTGTGCGAAACGGGTCTAATGGTGATGGTGTGTGAGGTTAGTGACCTGAGTGGAGTTGGTCTCACACAAGAAACTCTCTGCCCATTGATGTTGAGTAAAAGCCTCATCCACATGATGTGTTGTGTCCCTATAGCTAACATGTATTTAAAGCTGACGTTGAAGGAAGAGACTTGCATTTCAAGGCTAGCTGAAAATTTCCTTGGCGATGGAAGTATCTCTGAACGTGGAGTTCGTTGCATTTCAATGGAGCAGTTACAGCTTTGCTTTGTCTGGAATTCTCATAAAGCTCAATTTCAACACAGTGCGTTTTATGACAAATATGCACAGTGTTACGAAACAGGGTTTTCATGCGAAACGGGTCTAATGGTGATGGTGTGTGAGGTTAGTAACCTGAGTGGAGTTGGTCTCACACAAGAAACTCTCTGCCCATTGATGTTGAGTAAAGGCCTCATCCACATGCTGTTTAGTCCGTATAGCGAACATGTATTTAAAGCCGAAGTTGATGTAAGAGCCTTCCATTTCAAAGCTATCTGAAAATTGCCTTGGTGATGAAGTGCTCTCTGAACGTGGAGTTTGTTGCACTTCAATGGAGCAGTTACAGCTTTGCTTTGTGGTGTATACGCAATAAAACAGTTTTCACTGCAATGCGTTCTATGACCATTACACACACTGTGACGAAACTGTTTTTTCGTGCGAAACGGGTGTAATGGTGCTGGTGTGTGAGGTTAGTGACCTGAGTGGAGTTGGTCACACACAAGAAACATTGTGCCCTTTTGTGTTGAATAAAGCCTCATCCACATGCTGTGTTGTGTCCGTATAGCTTACATGTACTTGGTGCTGGAGCTGATGCCAGAGCCTTGCATTTCAAGGCTAGCTGAAAATTGCCTTGGCGATGAAGGTATCTCTGAACGTGGAGTTCATTGCATTTCAATAGAGCAGTTACAGCATTGCTTTGTGTGGAATTCTCATAAAGCTCAATTTCAACACAGTGCGTTTTATGACAAATATGCACAGTGTGACCAAAAAGGTTTTCGTGCGAAACGGGTCTAATGGTGTAAGTGTGTGAGGTTAGCGACTTGAGTGGAGTTGGTCTCACACAAGAAACATTGTGCCTTTTCGTGTTGAGTAAAAGCCTCATCCACATGCTGTGCTGTGTCCCTATAGCTAACATGTACTTGGTGCTGGAGCTGATGCCAGAGCCTTGCATTTCAAGGCTAGCTGAAAATTGCCTTGGCGATGGAAGTATCTCTGAACGTGGAGTTCGTTGCATTTCAATGGAGCAGTTACAGCTTTGCTTTGTGTGGAATTCTCATAAAGCTCAATTTCAACACTGCGTTTTATGACAAATATGCACAGTGTGACCAAACAGGGTTTTCGTGCAAAACGGGTCTAATGGTGTAGGTGTGTGAGGTTAGTGACCTGAGTGGAGTTGGTCTCACACAAGAAACTCTCTGCCCATTGATGTTGAGTAAAAGCCTCATCCACATGCTGTGTCCCTATCGCTAACATATACTTGGTGCTGGAGCTGATGCCAGAGCCTTGCATTTCAAGGCTAGCTGAAAATTGCCTTGGCGATGGAAGTATCTCTGAACGTGGAGTTCGTTGCATTTCAATGGAGCAGTTACAGCTTTGCTTTGTCTGGAATTCTCATAAAGCTCAATTTCAACACAGTGCGTTTTATGACAAATATGCACAGTGTGACCAAACAGGGTTTTCGTGCAAAACGGGTCTAATGGTGTAGGTGTGTGAGATTAGTGACCTGAGTGGAGTTGGTCTCACACAAGAAACTCTCTGCCCATTGATGTTGAGTAAAAGCCTCATCCACATGCTGTGTTTTGTCCGTATACCTTGCAAGCACTTGGTGCAGGAGCTGATGCCAGAGCCTTGTATTTCAAGGCTAGCTGAAAATTGCCTTGGCGATGGAAGTATCTCTGAACGTGGAGTTCATTGCATTTCAATGGAGCAGTTACTGCTTTGCTTTGTCTGGAATCGTATAAAGCTCAATTTTCACACAGTGCGTTTTATGGCAAATACGCCCAGAGTTACAAAGCAGGGTTTTCGTGCGAAACGGGTCTAATGGTGATGGTGTGTGAGATTAGTGTCGTGAGTGGAGTTGGTCTCACACAAGAAACATTGTGCCCTTTCGTGTTGAGTAAAAGCCTCATCCACATGCTGTGTTGTGTCCCTATAGCTAACATGTACCTGGTGCTGGAGCTGATGCCAGAGCCTTGCATTTCAAGGCTAGCTGAAAATTGCCTTGGCGATGAAGGTATCTCTGAACGTGGAGTTCATTGCATTTCAATGGAGCAGTTACAGCTTTGCTTTTTGTGGAATTCTCATAAAGCTCAATTTCAACACAGTGCGTTTTATGCCAAATACGCACAGTGTGAACAAACAGGGTTTTCGTGCGAAACGGGTCTAATGGTGTAAGTGTGTGAGGTTAGTGACTTGAGTGGAGTTGGTCTCACAAAAGAAACATTGTGCCCTTTCGTGTTGAAGAAAAGCTACATCCACATGCTGTGCTGTGTCCGTATAGCTTGCATGTACTTAGTGCTGGAGCTGATGCCAGAGCCTTGCATTTCAAGTTTAGCTGAAAATTGCCTTGGCGATGAAGGTATCTCTGAACGTGGAGTTCATTGCATTTCAATGGAGCAGTTACAGCTTTACTTTGTGTGGAATTCTCATAAAGCTCAATTTCAAAACAGTGCGTTTTATGACAAATATGCACAGTGTGACCAAAAGGGTTTTCGTGCGAAACGGGTCTAATGGTGTAAGTGTGTGAGGTTAGTGACTTGAGTGGAGTTGGTTTCACACAAGAAACACTGTGCCTTTCGTGTTGAGTAAAAGCCTCATCCACATGTTGTGCTGTGTCCCTATAGCTAACATGTACTTGGTGCTGGAGCTGATGCCAGAGCCTTGCATTTCAAGGCTCGCTGAAAATTGCCTTGGCGATGGAAGTATCTCTGAACGTGGAGTTCATTGCATTTCAAAGGAGCAGTTGCAGCATTGCTTTGTGTGGAATTCTCATAAAGCTCAATTTCAACACAGTGCGTTTTATGGCAAATATGCTCAGTGTTACGAAACAGGGTTTTTGTGCGAAACGGGTCTAATGGTGATGGTGTGTGAGGTTAGTGACCTGAGTGGAGTTGGTCTCACACAAGAAACTCTCTGCCCATTGATGTTGAGTAAAAGCCTCATCCACATGATGTGTTGTGTCCCTATAGCTAACATGTATTTAAAGCTGACGTTGAAGGAAGAGACCTGCATTTCAAGGCTAGCTGAAAATTTCCTTGGCGATGGAAGTATCTCTGAACGTGGAGTTCGTTGCATTTCAATGGAGCAGTTACAGCTTTGCTTTGTCTGGAATTCTCATAAAGCTCAATTTCAACACAGTGCGTTTTATGACAAATATGCACAGTGTTACGAAACAGGGTTTTCATGCGAAACGGGTCTAATGGTGATGGTGTGTGAGGTTAGTAACCTGAGTGGAGTTGGTCTCACACAAGAAACTCTCTGCCCATTGATGTTGAGTAAAGGCCTCATCCACATGCTGTTTAGTCCGTATAGCGAACATGTATTTAAAGCCGAAGTTGATGTAAGAGCCTTCCATTTCCAAGCTATCTGAAAATTGCCTTGGTGATGAAGTGCTCTCTGAACGTGGAGTTTGTTGCACTTCAATGGAGCAGTTACAGCTTTGCTTTGTGGTGTATACGCAATAAAACAGTTTTCACTGCAATGCGTTCTATGACCATTACACACACTGTGACGAAACTGTTTTTTCGTGCGAAACGGGTGTAATGGTGCTGGTGTGTGAGGTTAGTGACCTGAGTGGAGTTGGTCACACACAAGAAACATTGTGCCCTTTTGTGTTGAATAAAGCCTCATCCACATGCTGTGTTGTGTCCGTATAGCTTACATGTACTTGGTGCTGGAGCTGATGCCAGAGCCTTGCATTTCAAGGCTAGCTGAAAATTGCCTTGGCGATGAAGGTATCTCTGAACGTGGAGTTCATTGCATTTCAATAGAGCAGTTACAGCATTGCTTTGTGTGGAATTCTCATAAAGCTCAATTTCAACACAGTGCGTTTTATGACAAATATGCACAGTGTGACCAAAAAGGTTTTCGTGCGAAACGGGTCTAATGGTGTAAGTGTGTGAGGTTAGCGACTTGAGTGGAGTTGGTCTCACACAAGAAACATTGTGCCTTTTCGTGTTGAGTAAAAGCCTCATCCACATGCTGTGCTGTGTCCCTATAGCTAACATGTACTTGGTGCTGGAGCTGATGCCAGAGCCTTGCATTTCAAGGCTAGCTGAAAATTGCCTTGGCGATGGAAGTATCTCTGAACGTGGAGTTCGTTGCATTTCAATGGAGCAGTTACAGCTTTGCTTTGTGTGGAATTCTCATAAAGCTCAATTTCAACACTGCGTTTTATGACAAATATGCACAGTGTGACCAAACAGGGTTTTCGTGCAAAACGGGTCTAATGGTGTAGGTGTGTGAGGTTAGTGACCTGAGTGGAGTTGGTCTCACACAAGAAACTCTCTGCCCATTGATGTTGAGTAAAAGCCTCATCCACATGCTGTGTCCCTATCGCTAACATATACTTGGTGCTGGAGCTGATGCCAGAGCCTTGCATTTCAAGGCTAGCTGAAAATTGCCTTGGCGATGGAAGTATCTCTGAACGTGGAGTTCGTTGCATTTCAATGGAGCAGTTACAGCTTTGCTTTGTCTGGAATTCTCATAAAGCTCAATTTCAACACAGTGCGTTTTATGACAAATATGCACAGTGTGACCAAACAGGGTTTTCGTGCAAAACGGGTCTAATGGTGTAGGTGTGTGAGATTAGTGACCTGAGTGGAGTTGGTCTCACACAAGAAACTCTCTGCCCATTGATGTTGAGTAAAAGCCTCATCCACATGCTGTGTTTTGTCCGTATACCTTGCAAGCACTTGGTGCAGGAGCTGATGCCAGAGCCTTGTATTTCAAGGCTAGCTGAAAATTGCCTTGGCGATGGAAGTATCTCTGAACGTGGAGTTCATTGCATTTCAATGGAGCAGTTACTGCTTTGCTTTGTCTGGAATCGTATAAAGCTCAATTTTCACACAGTGCGTTTTATGGCAAATACGCCCAGAGTTACAAAGCAGGGTTTTCGTGCGAAACGGGTCTAATGGTGATGGTGTGTGAGATTAGTGTCGTGAGTGGAGTTGGTCTCACACAAGAAACATTGTGCCCTTTCGTGTTGAGTAAAAGCCTCATCCACATGCTGTGTTGTGTCCCTATAGCTAACATGTACCTGGTGCTGGAGCTGATGCCAGAGCCTTGCATTTCAAGGCTAGCTGAAAATTGCCTTGGCGATGAAGGTATCTCTGAACGTGGAGTTCATTGCATTTCAATGGAGCAGTTACAGCTTTGCTTTTTGTGGAATTCTCATAAAGCTCAATTTCAACACAGTGCGTTTTATGCCAAATACGCACAGTGTGAACAAACAGGGTTTTCGTGCGAAACGGGTCTAATGGTGTAAGTGTGTGAGGTTAGTGACTTGAGTGGAGTTGGTCTCACAAAAGAAACATTGTGCCCTTTCGTGTTGAAGAAAAGCTACATCCACATGCTGTGCTGTGTCCGTATAGCTTGCATGTACTTAGTGCTGGAGCTGATGCCAGAGCCTTGCATTTCAAGTTTAGCTGAAAATTGCCTTGGCGATGAAGGTATCTCTGAACGTGGAGTTCATTGCATTTCAATGGAGCAGTTACAGCTTTACTTTGTGTGGAATTCTCATAAAGCTCAATTTCAAAACAGTGCGTTTTATGACAAATATGCACAGTGTGACCAAAAGGGTTTTCGTGCGAAACGGGTCTAATGGTGTAAGTGTGTGAGGTTAGTGACTTGAGTGGAGTTGGTTTCACACAAGAAACACTGTGCCTTTCGTGTTGAGTAAAAGCCTCATCCACATGTTGTGCTGTGTCCCTATAGCTAACATGTACTTGGTGCTGGAGCTGATGCCAGAGCCTTGCATTTCAAGGCTCGCTGAAAATTGCCTTGGCGATGGAAGTATCTCTGAACGTGGAGTTCATTGCATTTCAAAGGAGCAGTTGCAGCTTTGCTTTGTGTGGAATTCTCATAAAGCTTAATTTCAACACAGTGCGTTTTATGGCAAATATGCTCAGTGTTACGAAACAGGGTTTTCGTGCGAAACGGGTCTAATGGTGATGGTGTGTGAGGTTAGTGACCTGAGTGGAGTTGGTCTCACACAAGAAACTCTCTGTCCATTGATGTTGAGTAAAAGCCTCATCCACATGCTGTGTTGTGTCCCTATAGCTAACATGTATTTAAAGCTGAAGTTGAAGGAAGAGACCTGCATTTCAAGGCTAGCTGAAAATTGCCTTGGCGATGGAAGTATCTCTGAACGTGGAGTTCGTTGCATTTCAATGGAGCAGTTACAGCTTTGCTTTGTCTGGAATTCTCATAAAGCTCAATTTCAAAACAGTGCGTTTTATGACAAATATGCACAGTGTGACCAAAAGGGTTTTCGTGCGAAACGGGTCTAATGGTGATGGTGTGTGAGATTAGTGTCGTGAGTGGAGTTGGTCTCACACAAGAAACATTGTGCCCTTTCGTCTTGAGTAAAAGCCTCATCCACATGCTGTGTTGTGTCCCTATAGCTAACATGTACTTGGTGCTGGAGCTGATGCCAGAGCCTTGCATTTCAAGGCTAGCTGAAAATTGCCTTGGCGATGAAGGTATCTCTGAACGTGGAGTTCGTTGCATTTCAATAGAGCAGTTACAGCATTGCTTTGTGTGGAAATCTCATAAAGCTCAATTTCAAAACAGTGCATTTTATGACAAATATGCACAGTTTGACCAAAAGGGTTTTCGTGCGAAACGGGTCTAATGGTGTAAGTGTGTGAGGTTAGCGACTTGAGTGGAGTTGGTCTCACACAAGAAACATTGTGCCCTTTTGTGTTGAGTAACAGCCTCATCCACATGCTGTGCTGTGTCCCTATAGCTAACATGTACTTGGTGATGGAGCTGATGCCAGAGCCTTGCATTTCAAGGCTAGCTGAAAATTGCCTTGGCGATGGAAGTATCTCTGAACGTGGAGTTCGTTGCATTTCAATGGAGCAGTTACAGCTTTGCTTTGTCTGGAATTCTCATAAAGCTCAATTTCAACACAGTGCGTTTTATGACAAATATGCACAGTGTTACGAAACAGGGTTTTCGTGCGAAACGGGTCTAATGGTGATGGTGTGTGAGGTTAGTAACCTGAGTGGAGTTGGTCTCACACAAGAAACTCTCTGCCCATTGATGTTGAGTAAAGGCCTCATCCACATGCTGTTTAGTCCGTATAGCGAACATGTATTTAAAGCCAAAGTTGATGTAAGAGCCTTCCATTTCCAAGCTATCTGAAAATTGCCTTGGTGATGAAGTGTTCTCTGAACGTGGAGTTTGTTGCACTTCAATGGAGCAGTTACAGCTTTGCTTTGTGGTGTATACGCAATAAAAGTTTTCACTGCAATGCGTTCTATGACCATTACACACACTGTGACGAAACTGTTTTTTCGTGCGAAACAGGTGTAATGGTGATGGTGTGTGAGGTTAGTGACCTGAGTGGAGTTGGTCACACACAAGAAACATTGTGCCCTTTTGTGTTGAATAAAGCCTCATCCACATGCTGTGTTGTGTCCGTATAGCTTGCAAGCACTTGGTGCTGGAGCTGATGCCAGAGCCTTGCATTTCAAGGCTAGCTGAAAATTGCCTTGGCGATGGAAGTATCTCTGAACGTGGAGTTCATTGCATTTTACTGGAGCAGTTACTGCTTTGCTTTGTCTGGAATCGTGTAAAGCTCAATTTTCACACAGTGCGTTTTATGGCAAATACGCCCAGAGTTACAAAGCAGGGTTTTCGTGCGAAACGGGTCTAATGGTGATGGTGTGTGAGATTAGTGTCGTGAGTGGAGTTGGTCTCACACAAGAAACATTGTGCCCTTTCGTGTTGAGTAAAAGCCTCATGCACATGCTGTGTTGTGTCCCTATAGCTAACATGTACTTGGTGCTGGAGCTGATGCCAGAGCCTTGCATTTCAAGGCTAGCTGAAAATTGCCTTGGCGATGAAGGTATCTCTGAACGTGGAGTTCGTTGCATTTCAATAGAGCAGTTACAGCATTGCTTTGTGTGGAAATCTCATAAAGCTCAATTTCAAAACAGTGCATTTTATGACAAATATGCACAGTTTGACCAAAAGGGTTTTCGTGCGAAACGGGTCTAATGGTGTAAGTGTGTGAGGTTAGCGACTTGAGTGGAGTTGGTCTCAAACAAGAAACATTGTGCCCTTTTGTGTTGAGTAACAGCCTCATCCACATGCTGTGCTGTGTCCCTATAGCTAACATGTACTTGGTGATGGAGCTGATGCCAGAGCCTTGCATTTCAAGGCTAGCTGAAAATTGCCTTGGCGATGGAAGTATCTCTGAACGTGGAGTTCGTTGCATTTCAATGGAGCAGTTACAGCTTTGCTTTGTCTGGAATTCTCATAAAGCTCAATTTCAACACAGTGCGTTTTATGACAAATATGCACAGTGTTACGAAACAGGGTTTTCGTGCGAAACGGGTCTAATGGTGATGGTGTGTGAGGTTAGTAACCTGAGTGGAGTTGGTCTCACACAAGAAACTCTCTGCCCATTGATGTTGAGTAAAGGCCTCATCCACATGCTGTTTAGTCCGCATAGCGAACATGTATTTAAAGCCAAAGTTGATGTAAGAGCCTTCCATTTCCAAGCTATCTGAAAATTGCCTTGGTGATGAAGTGTTCTCTGAACGTGGAGTTTGTTGCACTTCAATGGAGCAGTTACAGCTTTGCTTTGTGGTGTATACGCAATAAAAGTTTTCACTGCAATGCGTTCTATGACCATTACACACACTGTGACGAAACTGTTTTTTCGTGCGAAACAGGTGTAATGGTGATGGTGTGTGAGGTTAGTGACCTGAGTGGAGTTGGTCACACACAAGAAACATTGTGCCCTTTTGTGTTGAATAAAGCCTCATCCACATGCTGTGTTGTGTCCGTATAGCTTGCAAGCACTTGGTGCTGGAGCTGATGCCATTGCCTTGCATTTCAAGGCTAGCTGAAAATTGCCTTGGCGATGGAAGTATCTCTGAACGTGGAGTTCATTGCATTTTACTGGAGCAGTTACTGCTTTGCTTTGTCTGGAATCGTGTAAAGCTCAATTTTCACACAGTGCGTTTTATGGCAAATACGCCCAGAGTTACAAAGCAGGGTTTTCGTGCGAAACGGGTCTAATGGTGATGGTGTGTGAGGTTAGTGACCTGAGTGGAGTTGGTCTCACACAAGAAACTCTCTGCCCATTGATGTTGAGTAAAAGCCTCATCCACATGATGTGTTGTGTCCCTATAGCTAACATGTATTTAAAGCTGAAGTTGAAGGAAGAGACCTGCATTTCAAGGCTAGCTGAAAATTGCCTTGGCGAAGAAGGTATCTCTGAACGTGGAGTTCATTGCATTTCAATGGAGCCGTTACAGCTTTGCTTTTTCTGGAATTCTCATAAAGCTCAATTTCAAAACAGTGCGTTTTATGACAAATATGCACAGTGTGACCAAAAGGGTTTTCGTGCGAAACGGGTCTAATGGTGTAAGTGTGTGAGGTTAGCGACTTGAGTGGAGTTGGTCTCAAACAAGAAACATTGTGCCCTTTCGTGTTGAGTAACAGCCTCATCCACATGCTGTGCTGTGTCCCTATAGCTAACATGTACTTGGTGCTGGAGCTGATGCCAGAGCCTTGCATTTCAAGGCTAGCTGAAAATTGCCTTGGCGATGGAAGTATCTCTGAACGTGGAGTTTGTTGCACTTCAATGGAGCAGTTACAGCTTTGCTTTGTCTGGAATTCTCATAAAGCTCAATTTCAACACAGTGCGTTTTATGACAAATATGCACAGTGTTACGAAACAGGGTTTTCGTGCGAAAGGGGTCTAATGGTGATGGTGTGTGAGGTTAGTAACCTGAGTGGAGTTGGTCTCACACAAGAAACTCTCTGCCCATTGATGTTGAGTAAAGGCCTCATCCACATGCTGTTTAGTCCGTATAGCGAACATGTATTTAAAGCCGAAGTTGATGTAAGAGCCTTCCATTTCCAAGCTATCTGAAAATTGCCTTGGTGATGAAGTGTTCTCTGAACGTGGAGTTTGTTGCACTTCAATGGAGCAGTTACAGCTTTGCTTTGTGGTGTATACGCAATAAACCAGTTTTCACTGCAATGCGTTCTATGACCATTACACACACTGTGACGAAACTGTTTTTTCGTGTGAAACGGGTGTAATGGTGATGGTGTGTGAGGTTAGTGACCTGAGTGGAGTTGGTCACACACAAGAAACATTGTGCCCTTTTGTGTTGAATAAAGCCTCATCCACATGCTGTGTTGTGTCCGTATAGTTTGCATGTATTTAGTGCTGGAGCTGATGCCAGAGCCTTGCATTTCAAGGCTAGCTGAAAATTGCCTTGGCGATGAAGGTATCTCTGAACGTGGAGTTCATTGCATTTCAATAGAGCAGTTACAGCATTGCTTTGTGTGGAATTCTCATAAAGCTCAATTTCAACACAGTGCGTTTTATGACAAATATGCACAGTGTGACCAAAAGGGTTTTCGTGCGAAACGGGTCTAATGGTGTAAGTGTGTGAGGTTAGCGACTTGAGTGGAGTTGGTCTCACACAAGAAACGTTGTGCCCTTTCGTGTTGAGTAAAAGCCTCATCCACATGCTGTGCTGTGTCCCTATAGCTAACATGTACTTGGTGCTGGAGCTGATGCCAGAGCCTTGCATTTCAAGGCTAGCTGAAAATTGCCTTGGCGATGGAAGTATCTCTGAACGTGGAGTTCGTTGCATTTCAATGGAGCAGTTACAGCTTTGCTTTGTCTGGAATTCTCATAAAGCTCAATTTCAACACAGTGCGTTTTATGACAAATATGCACAGTGTGACCAAACAGGGTTTTCGTGCAAAACGGGTCTAATGGTGTAGGTGTGTGAGATTAGTGACCTGAGTGGAGTTGGTCTCACACAAGAAACTCTCTGCCCATTGATGTTGAGTAAAATCCTCATCCACATGCTGTGTTTTGTCCGTATAGCTTGCAAGCACTTGGTGCTGGAGCTGATGCCAGAGCCTTGTATTTCAAGGCTAGCTGAAAATTGCCTTGGCGATGGAAGTATCTCTGAACGTGGAGTTCATTGCATTTCAATGGAGCAGTTACTGCTTTGCTTTGTCTGGAATCGTATAAAGCTCAATTTTCACACAGTGCGTTTTATGGCAAATACGCCCAGAGTTACAAAGCAGGGTTTTCGTGCGAAACGGGTCTAATGGTGATGGTGTGTGAGATTAGTGTCGTGAGTGGAGTTGGTCTCACACAAGAAACATTGTGCCCTTTCGTGTTGAGTAAAAGCCTCATCCACATGCTGTGCTGTGTCCGTATAGCTTGCATGTACTTAGTGCTGGAGCTGATGCCAGAGCCTTGCATTTCAAGTTTAGCTGAAAATTGCCTTGGCGATGAAGGTATCTCTGAACGTGGAGTTCATTGCATTTCAATGGAGCAGTTACAGCTTTACTTTGTGTGGAATTCTCATAAAGCTCAATTTCAAAACAGTACGTTTTATGACAAATATGCACAGTGTGACCAAAAGGGTTTTCGTGCGAAACGGGTCTAATGGTGATGGTGTGTGAGGTTAGTGACTTGAGTGGAGTTGGTTTCACACAAGAAACATTGTGCCTTTCGTGTTGAGTAACAGCCTCATCCACATGTTGTGCTGTGTCCCTATAGCTAACATGTACTTGGTGCTGGAGCTGATGCCAGAGCCTTGCATTTCAAGGCTCGCTGAAAATTGCCTTGGCGATGGAAGTATCTCTGAACGTGGAGTTCATTGCATTTCAAAGGAGCAGTTGCAGCTTTGCTTTGTGTGGAATTCTTATAAAGCTTAATTTCAACACAGTGCGTTTTATGGCAAATATGCTCAGTGGTACGAAACAGGGTTTTCGTGCGAAACGGGTCTAATGGTGATGGTGTGTGAGGTTAGTGACCTGAGTGGAGTTGGTCTCACACAAGAAACTCTCTGTCCATTGATGTTGAGTAAAAGCCTCATCCACATGCTGTGTTGTGTCCCTATAGCTAACATGTATTTAAAGCTGAAGTTGAAGGAAGAGACCTGCATTTCAAGGCTAGCTGAAAATTGCCTTGGCGATGGAAGTATCTCTGAACGTGGAGTTCGTTGCATTTCAATGGAGCAGTTACAGCTTTGCTTTGTCTGGAATTCTCATAAAGCTCAATTTCAAAACAGTGCGTTTTATGACAAATATGCACAGTGTGACCAAAAGGGTTTTCGTGCGAAACGGGTCTAATGGTGTAAGTGTGTGAGGTTAGCGACTTGAGTGGAGTTGGTCTCACACAAGAAACATTGTGCCCTTTCGTCTTGAGTAAAAGCCTCATCCACATGCTGTGTTGTGTCCCTATAGCTAACATGTACTTGGTGCTGGAGCTGATGCCAGAGCCTTGCATTTCAAGGCTAGCTGAAAATTGCCTTGGCGATGAAGGTAACTCTGAACGTGGAGCTCATTGCATTTCAATGGAGCAGTTACAGCATTGCTTTGTGTGGAATTCTCATAAAGCTCAATTTCAAAACAGTGTGTTTTATGACAAATATGCACAGTGTTACGAAACAGGGTTTTCGTGCGAAACGGGTCTAATGGTGATGGTGTGTGAGGTTAGTAACCTGAGTGGAGTTGGTCTCACACAAGAAACTCTCTGCCCATTGATGTTGAGTAAAGGCCTCATCCACATGCTGTTTAGTCCGTATGGCGAACATGTATTTAAAGCCAAAGTTGATGTAAGAGCCTTCCATTTCAAAGCTATCTGAAAATTGCCTTGGTGATGAAGTGTTCTCTGAACGTGGAGTTTGTTGCACTTCAATGGAGCAGTTACAGCTTTGCTTTGTGGTGTATACGCAATAAAACAGTTTTCACTGCAATGCGTTCTATGACCATTACACACACTGTGACGAAACTGTTTTTTCGTGCGAAACGGGTGTAATGGTGCTGGTGTGTGAGGTTAGTGACCTGAGTGGAGTTGGTCACACACAAGAAACAAAGTGCCCTTTTGTGTTGAATAAAGCCTCATCCACATGCTGTGTTGTGTCCGTATAGCTTGCATGTACTTGGTGCTGGAGCTGATGCCAGAGCCTTGCATTTCAAGGCTAGCTGAAAATTGCTTTGGCGATGAATGTATCTCTGAACGTGGAGTTCATTGCATTTCAATGGAGCAGTTGCAGCTTTGCTTTGTCTGGAATTCTCATAAAACTCAATTTCAAAACGGTGCGTTTTATGTCAAATACGCACAAAGTTACAAAGCAGGGTTTTCGTGCGAAACGGGTCTAATGGTGATGGTGTGTGAGATTAGTGACCTGAGTGGAGTTGGTCTCACACAAGAAACTCTCTGCCCATTGATGTTGAGTAAAAGCCTCATCCACATGCTGTGCTGTGTCCCTATAGCTAACATGTACTTGGAGCTGGAGCTGATGCCAGAGCCTTGCATTTCAAGGCTAGGTGAAAATTGCCTTGGCGATGAAGGTATCTCTGAACGTGGAGTTCATTGCATTTCAACGGAGCAGTTACAGCTTTGCTTTGTCTGGAATTCTCATAAAGCTCAATTTCAACACAGTGCATTTTATGACAAATACGCACAGTGTAACCAAAGAGGGTTTTCGTGCGAAACGGGTCTAATGGTGTAAGTGTGTGAGGTTAGCGACTTGAGTGGAGTTGGTCTCACACAAGAAACATTGTGCCCTTTCGTCTTGAGTAAAAGCCTCATCCACATGCTGTGCTGTGTCCCTATAGCTTGCATGTACTTGGTGCTGGAGCTGATGCCAGAGCCCTGCATTTCAAGGCTAGCTGAAAATTGCCTTGGCGATGAAGGTATCTCTGAACGTGGAGTTCATTGCATTTCAATGGAGCAGTTACAGCTTTGCTTTGTGTGCAATTCTCATAAAGCTCAATTTCAACACAGTGCGTTTTATGGCAAATATGCTCAGTGTTATGAAACAGGGTTTTCGTGCGAAACGGGTCTAATGGTGATGGTGTGTGAGGTTAGTGACCTGAGTGGAGTTGGTCTCACACAAGAAACTCTCTGCCCATTGATGTTGAGTAAAAGCCTCATCCACATGCTGTTTAGTCCGTATAGCGAACTTGTATTTAAAGCCAAAGTTGATGTAAGAGCCTTCCATTTCAAAGCTAACTGAAAATTGCCTTGGTGATGAAGTGCTCTCTGAACGTGGAGTTGGTTGCACTTCAATGGAGCAGTTACAGCTTTGCTTTGTGGTGTATACGCAATAAAACAATTTTCACTGCAATGCGTTCTATGACCATTACACACACTGTGACGAAACTGTTTTTTCGTGCGAAACGGGTGTAATGGTGCTGGTGTGTGAGGTTAGTGACCTGAGTGGAGTTGGTCACACACAAGAAACATTGTGCCCTTTTGTGTTGAATAAAGCCTCATCCACATGCTGTGTTGTGTCCGTATAGCTTGCATGTACTTGGAGCTGGAGCTGATGCCATTGCCTTGCATTTCAAGGCTAGCTGAAAATTGCTTTGGCGATGAATGTATCTCTGAACGTGGAGTTCATTGCATTTCAATGGAGCAGTTGCAGCTTTGCTTTGTCTGGAATTCTCATAAAACTCAATTTCAAAACGGTGCGTTTTATGTCAAATACGCACAAAGTTACAAAGCAGGGTTTTCGTGCGAAACGGGTCTAATGGTGATGGTGTGTGAGATTAGTGACCTGAGTGGAGTTGGTCTCACACAAGAAACTCTCTGCCCATTGATGTTGAGTAAAAGCCTCATCCACATGCTGTGCTGTGTCCCTATAGCTAACATGTACTTGGTGCTGGAGCTGATGCCAGAGCCTTGCATTTCAAGGCTAGGTGAAAATTGCCTTGGCGATGAAGGTATCTCTGAACGTGGAGTTCGTTGCATTTCAATGGAGCAGTTACAGCTTTGCTTTGTCTGGAATTCTCATAAAGCTCAATTTCAACACAGTGCGTTTTATGACAAATACGCACAGTGTAACCAAAGAGGGTTTTCGTGCGAAACGGGTCTAATGGTGTAAGTGTGTGAGGTTAGCGACTTGAGTGGAGTTGGTCTCACACAAGAAACATTGTGCCCTTTCGTCTTGAGTAAAAGCCTCATCCACATGCTGTTTAGTCCGTATAGCGAACTTGTATTTAAAGCCAAAGTTGATGTAAGAGCCTTCCATTTCAAAGCTAAGTGAAAATTGCCTTGGTGATGAAGTGCTCTCTGAACGTGGAGTTGGTTGCACTTCAATGGAGCAGTTACAGCTTTGCTTTGTGGTGTATACGCAATAAAACAGTTTTCACTGCAATGCGTTCTATGACCATTACACACACTGTGACGAAACTGTTTTATCGTGCGAAACGGGTGTAATGATGCTGGTTTGTGAGGTTAGTGACCTGAGTGGAGTTGGTCACGCACAAGAAACATTGTGCCCTTTTGTGTTGAATAAAGCCTCATCCACATGCTGTGTTGTGTCCGTATAGCTTGCATGTACTTAGTGCTGGAGCTGATGCCATTGCCTTGCATTTCAAGGCTAGCTGAAAATTGCCTTGGCGATGAAGGTATCTCTGAACGTGGAGTTCATTGCATTTCAATCTAGCAGTTACAGCTTTGCTTTGTCTGGAATTCTCATAAAGCTCAATTTCAAAACAGTGCGTTTTATGACAAATATGCACAGTGTAACCAAAAGGGTTTTCGTGCGAAACGGGTCTAATGGTGTAAGTGTGTGAGGTTAGCGACTTGAGTGGAGTTGGTCTCACACAAGAAACATTGTGCCCTTTCGTCTTGAGTCAAAGCCTCATCCACATGCTGTGTTGTGTCCCTATAGCTAACATGTACTTGGTGCTGGAGCTGATGCCAGAGCCTTGCATTTCAAGGCTAGCTGAAAATTGCCTTGGCGATGGAAGTATCTCTGAACATGGAGTTCGTTGCATTTCAAAGGAGCAGTTGCAGCTTTGCTTTGTGTGGAATTCTCATAAAGCTCAATTTCAACACAGTGCGTTTTATGGCAAATATGCACAGTGTGACCAAAAGGGTTTTCGTGCGAAACGGGTCTAATGGTGATGGTGTGTGAGATTAGTGACCTGAGTGGAGTTGGTCACACACAAGAAACATTGTGCCCTTTTGTGTTGAACAAAGCCTCATCCACATGCTGTGTTGTGTCCGTATAGCTTGCATGTACTTAGTGCTGGAGCTGATGCCATTGCCTTGCATTTCAAGGCTAGCTGAAAATTGCCTTGGCGATGAAGGTATCTCTGAACGTGGAGTTCATTGCATTTCAATGGAGCAGTTACAGCTTTGCTTTGTCTGGAATTCTCATAAAGCTCAATTTCAAAACAGTGCGTTTTATGACAAATATGCACAGTGTGACCAAAAGGGTTTTCGTGCGAAACGGGTCTAATGGTGTAAGTGTGTGAGGTTAGCGACTTGAGTGGAGTTGGTCTCACTCAAGAAACATTGTGCCATTTAGTGTTGAGTAAAAGCCACATCCACATATTGTTTTGCGTCCCTATAGCTAACATGTATTTAAAGCCGAAGTTGATGTAAGAGCCTTGCATTTCAAAGCACTCAAAAGGCACTAAGCATAGTGTGTGAAAACTGAGTTTCCTTGAGAGCTGCTTCGAAGCCTGATGGTGTGTGAAGTTAGTGAGCCAAATGGACTTGTTCTCCCACAAGAACCACTCGGCTGATCCTTCTTCAATATGCCCTTCGCAAACATGCAGTGTTTCCTTGATTGAATTAGCTCTCACACCAATATTTGCGTCTAGAGCCTTTGCATTGAGGGCTATCTGAAAACGGCTGTGGCGCTGAAGTTGCCTGTGAATGTGCAGTTGGTGGTATGTGAAACCCGCAAGTGGAGCATTCGTTTGTGTGGGATGCTCACCAACCTTCATTTCAGTCCTAGGTACTCAAAGGGCAGTAAGCATAGAGTGTGAAAACTGAGTTTCCTTGAGAGCTGCTTGGAAGCCTGATGGTGTGTGAAGTTAGTGAGCCAAATGGAGTTGTTCTCCCACAAGAACCACTCGGCTGATCCTTCTTCAATATGCCCTTCACCAACATGCAGTGTTTCCTTGATTGAATTAGCTCTCACACCAATATTTGTTTCTAGAGCCTTTGCATTGAGGGCTATCTGAAAACGGCTGTGGCGCTGAAGTTGCCTGTGAATGTGGAGTTGGTGGCATGTGAAACCCGCATGTGGAGCATTCGTTTGTGTGGGATGCTCTACCAGGTTCATTCCTAGATAATGCACTCAAAGGGCACTAAGCATAGAGTGTGAAAACTGAGTTTCCTTGAGAGCTGCTTGGAAGCCTGATGGTGTGTGAAGTAATGAGCCAAATGGAGTTGTTCTCCCACAAGAACCACTCGGCTGATCCTTCTTCAATATGCCCTTCACCAACATGCAGTGTTTCCTTGATTGAATTAGCTCTCACACCAATATTTGTTTCTAGAGCCTTTGCATTGAGGGCTATCTGAAAACGGCTGTGGCGCTGAAGTTGCCTGAGAATGTGGAGTTGGTGGCATGTGAAACCCGCATGTGGAGCATTCGTTTGTGTGGGATGCTCTACTAGGTTCATTCCTAGATAATGCACTCAAAGGGCACTAAGCATAGAGTGTGAAAACTGAGTTTCCTTGAGAGCTGCTTGGAAGCCTGATGGTGTGTGAAGTTAGTGAGCCAAATGGAGTTGTTCTCCCACAAGAACCACTCGGCTGATCCTTCTTCAATATGCCCTTCACCAACATGCAGTGTTTCCTTGATTGAATTAGCTCTCACACCAATATTTGCGTCTAGAGCCTTACATTGAGGGCTATCTGAAAATGGCTGTGGCGCTGAAGTTGCGTGAGAATGTGGAGTTGGTGGCATGTGAAACCCGCATGTGGAGCATTCGTTTGTGTGGGATGCTCTACCAGGTTCATTCCTAGATAATGCACTCAAAGGGCACTAAGCATAGAGTGTGAAAACTGAGTTTCCTTGAGAGCTGCTTGGAAGCCTGATGGTGTGTGAAGTTAGTGAGCCAAATGGAGTTGTTCTCCCACAAGAACCACTCGGCTGATCCTTCTTCAATATGCCCTTCACCAACATGCAGTGTTTCCTTGATTGAATTAGCTCTCACACCAATATTTGCGTCTAGAGCCTTTGCATTGAGGGCTATCTGAAAACGGCTGTGGCGCTGAAGTTGCCTGTGAATGTGGAGTTGGTGGCATGTGAAACCCGCATGTGGAGCATTCGTTTGTGTGGGATGCTCACCAAGCTTCATTTCAGTCCTAGGTACTCAAAGGGCACTAAGCATAGAGTGTGAAAACTGAGTTTCCTTGAGAGCTGCTTGGAAGCCTGATGGTGTGTGAAGTTAGTGAGCCAAATGGAGTTGTTCTCCCACAAGAACCACTCGGCTGATCCTTCTTCAATATGCCCTTCACCAACATGCAGTGTTTCCTTGATTGAATTAGCTCTCACACCAATATTTGCATCTAGAGCCTTTGCATTGAGGGCTATCTGAAAACGGCTGTGGCGCTGAAGTTGCCTGAGAAAGTGGAGTTGGTGGCATGTGAAACCCGCATGTGGAGCATTCGTTTGTGTGGGATGCTCTACCAGGTTCATTCCTAGATAATGCACTCAAAGGGCACTAAGCATAGAGTGTGAAAACTGAGTTTCCTTGAGAGCTGCTTTGAAGCCTGATGGTGTGTGAAGTTAGTGAGCCAAATGGAGTTGTTCTCCCACAAGAACCACTCGGCTGATCCTTCTTCAATATGCCCTTCACCAACATGCAGTGTTTCCTTGATTGAATTAGCTCTCACACCAATATTTGCGTCTAGAGCCTTTGCATTGAGGGCTATCTGAAAACTGCTGTGGCGCTGAAGTTGCCTGTGAATGTGGAGTTGGTGGCATGTGAAACCCGCATGTGGAGCATTCGTTTGTGTGGGATGCTCGACCAGGTTCATTCCTAGATAATGCACTCAAAGGGCACTAAGCATAGAGTGTGAAAACTGAGTTTCCTTGAGAGCTGCTTGGAAGCCTGATGGTGTGTGAAGTTAGTGAGCCAAATGGAGTTGTTCTCCCACAAGAACCACTCGGCTGATCCTTCTTCAATATGCCCTTCACCAACATGCAGTGTTTCCTTGATTGAATTAGCTCTCACACCAATATTTGCGTCTAGAGCCTTTGCATTGAGGGCTATCTGAAAACGGCTGTGGCGCTGAAGTTGCGTGAGAAAGTGGAGTTGGTGGCATGTGAAACCCGCATGTGGAGCATTCGTTTGTGTGGGATGCTCTACCAGGTTCATTCCTAGATAATGCACTCAAAAGGCGCTAAGCATAGAGTGTGAAAACTGAGTTTCCTTGAGAGCTGCTTGGAAGCCTGATGGTGTGTGAAGTTAGTGAGCCAAAGAACCATTTGGAAGCCTGATGGTGTGTGAAGTTAGTGAGCCAAATGGAGTTGTTCTCCCACAAGAACCACTCGGCTGATCCTTCTTCAATATGCCCTTCACCAACATGCAGTGTTTCCTTGATTCAATTAGCTCTCACACCAATATTTGCGTCTAGATCCTTTGCATTGAGGGCTATCTGAAAACGGCTGTGGCGCTGAAGTTGCCTGTGAATGTGGAGTTGGTGGCATGTGAAACCCGCATGTGGAGAATTCGTTTGTGTGGGATGCTCTACCAGGTTCATCCCTAGATAATGCACTCAAAGGGCACTAAGCATAGAGTGTGAAAACTGAGTTTCCTTGAGAGCTGCTTGGAAGCCTGATGGTATGTGAAGTTAGTGAGCCAAAGAACCATTTGGAAGCCTGATGGTGTGTGAAGTTAGTGAGCCAAATGGAGTTGTTCTCCCACAAGAACCACTCGGCTGATCCTTCTTCAATATGCCCTTCACCAACATGCAGTGTTTCCTTGATTGAATTAGCTCTCACACCAATATTTGCGTCTAGAGCCTTTGCATTGAGGGCTATCTGAAAACGGCAGTCTCGCTGAAGTTGCCTGTGAATGTGGAGTTGGTGGCATGTGAAACCCGCATGTGGAGCATTCGTTTGTGTGGGATGCTCACCAAGCTTCATTTCTGTCCTAGGTACTCAAAGGGCACTAAGCATAGAGTGTGAAAACTGAGTTTCCTTGAGAGCTGCTTGGAAGCCTGATGGTGTGTGAAGTTAGTGAGCCAAATGGAGTTGTTCTCCCACAAGAACTACTCGGCTGATCCTTCTTCAATATGCCCTTCACCAACATGCAGTGTTTCCTTGATTGAATTAGCTCTCACACCAATATTTGCGTCTAGAGCCTTTGCATTGAGGGCTATCTGAAAACGGCAGTGGCGCTGAAGTTGCCTGAGAATGTGGAGTTGGTGGCATGTGAAACCCGCATGAGGAGCATTCGTTTGTGTGGGATGCTCTACCAGGTTCATTCCTAGATAATGCACTCAAAGGGCACTAAGCATAGAGTGTGAAAACTGAGTTTCCTTGAGAGCTGCTTGGAAGCCTGATGGTGTGTGAAGTTAGTGAGCCAAATGGAGTTGTTCTCCCACAAGAACCACTCGGCTGATCCTTCTTCAATATGCCCTTCACCAACATGCAGTGTTTCCTTGATTGAATTAGCTCTCACACCAATATTTGCGTCTAGGGTCTTTGCATTGAGGGCTATCTGAAAACGGTTGTGGCGCTGAAGTTGCGTGAGAATGTGGAGTTGGTGGCATGTGAAACCCGCATGTGGAGAATTCGTTTCTGTGGGATGCTCTACCAGGTTCATTCCTAGATAATGCACTCAAAGGGCACTAAGCATAGAGTGTGAAAACTGAGTTTCCTTGAGAGCTGCTTGGAAGCCTGATGGTATGTGAAGTTAGTGAGCCAAAGAACCATTTGGAAGCCTGATGGTGTGTGAAGTTAGTGAGCCAAATGGAGTTGTTCTGCCACAAGAACCACTCGGCTGATCCTTCTTCAATATGCCCTTCACCAACATGCAGTGTTTCCTTGATTGAATTAGCTCTCACACCAACATTTGCGTCTAGAGCCTTTGCATTGAGGGCTATCTGAAAACGGCTGTGGCGCTGAAGTTGCCTGTCAATGTGGAGTTGGTGGCATGTGAAACCCGCATGTGGAGCATTCGTTTGTGTGGGATGCTCTACCAGGTTCATTCCTAGATAATGCACTCAAAGGGCACTAAGCATAGAGTGTGAAAACTGAGTTTCCTTGAGAGCTGCTTGGAAGCCTGATGGTGTGTGAAGTAATGAGCCAAATGGAGTTGTTCTCCCACAAGAACCACTCGGATGATCCTTCTTCAATATGCCCTTCACCAACATGCAGTGTTTCCTTGATTGAATTAGCTCTCACACCAATATTTGCGTCTAGAGCCTTTGCATTGAGGGCTATCTGAAAACGGCTGTGGCGCTGAAGTTGCCTGAGAATGTGGAGTTGGTGGCATGTGAAACCCGCATGTGGAGCATTCGTTTGTGTGGGACGCTCTACCAGGTTCATTCCTAGATAATGCACTCAAAGGGCACTAAGCATAGAGTGTGAAAACTGAGTTTCCTTGAGAGCTGCTTGGAAGCCTGATGGTGTGTGAAGTTAGTGAGCCAAATGGAGTTGTTCTCCCACAAGAACCACTCGGCTGATCCTTCTTCAATATGCCCTTCACCAACATGCAGTGTTTCCTTGATTGAATTAGCTCTCACACCAATATTTGCGTCTAGAGCCTTTGCATTGAGGGCTATCTGAAAACGGCTGTGGCGCTGAAGTTGCCTGTGAATGTGGAGTTGGTGGCATGTGAAACCCGCATGTGGAGCATTCGTTTGTGTGGGATGCTCTACCAGCTTCATTTCAGTCCTAGGTACTCAAAGGGCACTAAGCATAGAGTGTGAAAACTGAGTTTCCTTGAGAGCTGCTTGGAAGCCTGATGGTGTGTGAAGTTAGTGAGCCAAATGGAGTTGTTCTCCCACAAGAACCACTCGGCTGATCCTTCTTCAATATGCCCTTCAGCAACATGCAGTGTTTCCTTGATTGAATTAGCTCTCACACCAATATTTGCGTCTAGAGTCTTTGCATTGAGGGCTATCTGAAAACTGCTGTGGCTCTGAAGTTGCGTGAGAATGTGGAGTTGGTGGCATGTGAAACCCGCATGTGGAGCATTCGTTTGTGTGGGATGCTCAGCAAGCTTCATTTCAGTCCTAGGTACTTAAAGGGCACTAAGCATAGAGTGTGAAAACTGAGTTTCCTTGAGAGCTGCTTGGAAGCCTGATGGTGTGTGAAGTTAGTGAGCCAAATGGAGTTGTTCTCCCACAAGAATCACTCGGCTGATCCTTCTTCAATATGCCCTTCACCAACATGCAGTGTTTCCTTGATTGAATTAGCTCTCACACCAATATTTGCGTCTAGAGCCTTTGCATTGAGGGCTATCTGAAAACGGCAGTGGCGCTGAAGTTGCCTGAGAATGTGGAGTTGGTGGCATGTGAAACCCGCATGTGGAGCATTCGTTTGTGTGGGATGCTCTACCAGGTTCATTCCTAGATAATGCACTCAAAGGGCACTAAGCATAGAGTGTGAAAACTGAGTTTCCTTGAGAGCTGCTTAGAAGCCTGATGGTTTGTGCAGTTAGTGAGCCAAATGGAGTTGTTCTCCCACAAGAATCACTCGGCTGATCCTTCTTCAATATGCCCTTCACCAACATGCAGTGTTTCCTTGATTGAATTAGCTCTCACAACAATATTTGCATCTAGAGCCTTTGCATTGAGGGCTATCTGAAAACGGCTGTGGCGCTGAAGTTGCCTGAGAATGTGGAGTTGGTGGCATGTGAAACCCGCATGTGGAGCATTCGTTTGTGTGGGATGCTCTACCAGGTTCATTCCTAGATAATGCACTCAAAGGGCACTAAGCATAGAGTGTGAAAACTGAGTTTCCTTGAGAGCTGCTTGGAAGCCTGATGGTGTGTGAAGTTAGTGAGCCAAATGGAGTTGTTCTCCCACAAGAACCACTCGGCTGATCCTTCTTCAATATGCCCTTCAGCAACATGCAGTGTTTCCTTGATTGAATTAGCTCTCACACCAATATTTGCGTCTAGAGCCTTTGCATTGAGGGCTATCTGAAAACGGCTGTGGCGCTGAAGTTGCCTGAGAATGTGGAGTTGGTGGCATGTGAAACCCGCATGTGGAGCATTCGTTTGTGTGGGATGCTCACCAAGCTTCATTTCAGTCCTAGGTACTCAAAGGGCACTAAGCATAGACTGTGAAAACTGAGTTTCCTTGAGAGCTGCTTAGAAGCCTGATGGTGTGTGAAGTTAGTGAGCCAAATGGAGTTGTTCTCCCACAAGAACCACTCGGCTGATCCTTCTTCAATATGCCCTTCACCAACATGCAGTGTTTCCTTGATTGAATTAGCTCTCACACCAATATTTGCGTCTAGAGCCTTTGCATTGAGGGCTATCTGAAAACGGCTGTGACGCTGAAGTTGCCTGTGAATGTGGAGCTGGTGGCATGTGAAACCCGCATGTGGAGCATTCGTTTGTGTGGGATGCTCACCAAGCTTCATTTCTGTCCTAGGTACTCAATGGGCACTAAGCATAGAGTGTGAAAACTGAGTTTCCTTGAGAGCTGCTTGGAAGCCTGATGGTGTGTGAAGTTAGTGAGCCAAATGGAGTTGTTCTCCCACAAGAACCACTCGGCTGATCCTTCTTCAATATGCCCTTCACCAACATGCAGTGTTTCCTTGATTGAATTAGCTCTCACACCAATATTTGCGTCTAGAGCCTTTGCATTGAGGGCTATCTGAAAACGGCTGTGGCGCTGAAGTTGCCTGTGAATGTGGAGTTGGTGGCATGTGAAACCCGCATGTGGAGCATTCGTTTGTTTGGGATGCTCTACCAGGTTCATTCCTAGATAATGCACTCAAAGGGCACTAAGCATAGAGTGTGAAAACTGAGTTTCCTTGAGAGCTGCTTGGAAGCCTGATGGTGTGTGAAGTTAGTGAGCCAAATGGAGTTGTTCTCCCACAAGAACCACTCGGCTGATCCTTCTTCAATATGCCCTTCACCAACATGCAGTGTTTCCTTGATTGAATTATCTCTCACATCAATATTTGCGTCTAGAGCCTTTGCATTGAGGGCTATCTGAAAACGGCTGTGGCGCTGAAGTTGCCTGTGAATGTGGAGTTGGTGGCATGTGAAACCCGCATGTGCAAGCATTCGTTTGTGTGGGATGCTCTACCAGGTTCATTCCTAGATAATGCACTCAAAGGGCACTAAGCATAGAGTGTGAAAACTGAGTTTCCTTGAGAGCTGCTTGGAAGCCTGATGGTGTGTGAAGTTAGTGAGCCAAATGGAGTTGTTCTCCCACAAGAACCACTCGGCTGATCCTTCTTCAATATGCCCTTCACCAACATGCAGTGTTTCCTTGATTGATTAGCTCTCACACCAATATTTGCGTCTAGAGCCTTTTCATTGAGGGCTATCTGAAAATGGCTGTGGCGCTGAAGTTGCCTGTCAATGTGGAGTTGGTGGCATGTGAAACCCGCATGTGGAGCATTCGTTTGTGTGGGATGCTCTACCAGGTTCATTCCTAGATAATGCACTCAAAGGGCACTAAGCATAGAGTGTGAAAACTGAGTTTCCTTGAGAGCTGCTTAGAAGCCTGATGGTGTGTGAAGTTAGTGAGCCAAATGGAGTTGTTCTCCCACAAGAACCACTCGGCTGATCCTTCTTCAATATGCCCTTCACCAACATGCAGTGTTTCCTTGATTGAATTAGCTCTCACACCAATATTTGCGTCTAGAGCCTTTGCATTGAGGGCTATCTGAAAACGGCTGTGGCGCTGAAGTTGCCTGTGAATGTGCAGTTGGTGGCATGTGAAACCCGCATGTGGAGCATTCGTTTGTGTGGGATGCTCTACCAGGTTCATTCCTAGATAATGCACTCAAAGGGCACTAAGCATAGAGTGTGAAAACTGAGTTTCCTTGAGAGCTGCTTTGAAGCCTGATGGTGTGTGAAGTTAGTGAGCCAAATGGAGTTGTTCTCCCACAAGAACCACTCGGCTGATCCTTCTTCAATATGCCCTTCACCAACATGCAGTGTTTCCTTGATTGAATTAGCTCTCACACCAATATTTGCGTCTAGAGCCTTTGCATTGAGGGCTATCTGAAAACGGCTGTGGCGCTGAAGTTGCCTGAGAATGTGGAGTTGGTGGCATGTGAAACCCGCATGTGGAGCATTCGTTTGTGTGGGATGCTCTACCAGGTTCATTCCTAGATAATGCACTCAAAGGACACTAAGCATAGAGTGTGAAAACTGAGTTTCCTTGAGAGCTGCTTGGAAGCCTGATGGTGTGTGAAGTTAGTGAGCCAAATGGAGTTGTTCTCCCACAAGAACCACTCGGCTGATCCTTCTTCAATATGCCCTTCACCAACATGCAGTGTTTCCTTGATTGAATTAGCTCTCACACCAATATTTGCGTCTAGAGCCTTTGCATTGAGGGCTATCTGAAAATGGCTGTGGCTCTGAAGTTTCCTGTGAATGTGGAGTTGGTGGCATGTGAAACCCGCATGTGGAGCATTCGTTTGTGTGGCATGCTCAAAAAGCTTCATTTCAGTCCTAGGTACTCAAAGGACACTAAGCATAGAGTGTGAAAACTGAGTTTCCTTGAGAGCTGCTTGGAAGCCTGATGGTGTGTGAAGTTAGTGAGCCAAATGGAGTTGTTCTCCCACAAGAACCACTCGGCTGATCCTTCTTCAATATGCCCTTCACCAACATGCAGTGTTTCCTTGATTGAATTAGCTCTCACACCAATATTTGCGTCTAGAGCCTTTGCATTGAGGGCTATCTGAAAACGGCTGTGGCGCTGAAGTTGCCTGAGAATGTGGAGTTGGTGGCATGTGAAACCCGCATGTGGAGCATTCGTTTGTGTGGGATGCTCACCAAGCTTCATTTCAGTCCTAGGTACTCAAAGGGCACTAAGCATAGACTATGAAAACTGTGTTTCCTTGAGAGCTGCTTAGAAGCCTGATGGTTTGTGAAGTTAGTGAGCCAAATGGAGTTGTTCTCCCACAAGAACCACTCGGCTGATCCTTCTTCAATATGCCCTTCACCAACATGCAGTGTTTCCTTGATTGAATTAGCTCTCACACCAATATTTGCGTCTAGAGCCTTTGCATTGAGGGCTATCTGAAAACGGCTGTGGCGCTGAAGTTGCCTGTGAATGTGCAGTTGGTGGCATGTGAAACCCGCATGTGGAGCATTCGTTTGTGTGGGATGCTCTACCAGGTTCATTCCTAGATAATGCACTCAAAGGGCACTAAGCATAGAGTGTGAAAACTGAGTTTCCTTGAGAGCTGCTTGGAAGCCTGATGGTGTGTGAAGTTAGTGAGCCAAATGGAGTTGTTCTCCCACAAGAACCACTCGGCTGATCCTTCTTCAATATGCCCTTCACCAACATGCAGTGTTTCCTTGATTGAATTAGCTCTCACACCAATATTTGCGTCTAGAGCCTTTGCATTGAGGGCTATCTGAAAATGGCTGTGGCTCTGAAGTTGCCTGAGAATGTGGAGTTGGTGGCATGTGAAACCCGCATGTGGAGCATTCGTTTGTGTGGGATGCTCTACCAGGTTCATTCCTAGATAATGCACTCAAAGGTCACTAAGCATAGAGTGTGAAAACTGAGTTTCCTTGAGAGCTGCTTAGAAGCCTGATGGTGTGTGAAGTTAGTGAGCCAAATGGAGTTGTTCTCCCACAAGAACCACTCGGCTGATCCTTCTTCAATATGCCCTTCACCAACATGCAGTGTTTCCTTGATTGAATTAGCTCTCACACCAATATTTGCGTCTAGAGCCTTTGCATTGAGGGCTATCTGAAAACGGCTGTGGCGCTGAAGTTGCCTGAGAATGTGGAGTTGGTGGCATGTGAAACCCGCATGTGGAGCATTCGTTTGTGTGGGATGCTCTACCAGGTTCATTCCTAGATAATGCACTCAAAGGGCACTAAGCATAGAGTGTGAAAACTGAGTTTCCTTGAGAGCTGCTTGGAAGCCTGATGGTGTGTGAAGTTAGTGAGCCAAATGGAGTTGTTCTCCCACAAGAACCACTCGGCTGATCCTTCTTCAATATGCCCTTCACCAACATGCAGTGTTTCCTTGATTGAATTAGCTCTCACACCAATATTTGCGTCTAGAGCCTTTGCATTGAGGGCTATCTGAAAACGGCTGTGGCGCTGAAGTTGCCTGAGAATGTGGAGTTGGTGGCATGTGAAACCCGCATGTGGAGCATTCGTTTGTGTGGGATGCTCTACCAGGTTCATTCCTAGATAATGCACTCAAAGGACACTAAGCATAGAGTGTGAAAACTGAGTTTCCTTGAGAGCTGCTTGGAAGCCTGATGGTGTGTGAAGTTAGTGAGCCAAATGGAGTTGTTCTCCCACAAGAACCACTCGGCTGATCCTTCTTCAATATGCCCTTCACCAACATGCAGTGTTTCCTTGATTGAATTAGCTCTCACACCAATATTTGCGTCTAGAGCCTTTGCATTGAGGGCTATCTGAAAATGGCTGTGGCTCTGAAGTTTCCTGTGAATGTGGAGTTGGTGGCATGTGAAACCCGCATGTGGAGCATTCGTTTGTGTGGCATGCTCAAAAAGCTTCATTTCAGTCCTAGGTACTCAAAGGACACTAAGCATAGAGTGTGAAAACTGAGTTTCCTTGAGAGCTGCTTGGAAGCCTGATGGTGTGTGAAGTTAGTGAGCCAAATGGAGTTGTTCTCCCACAAGAACCACTCGGCTGATCCTTCTTCAATATGCCCTTCACCAACATGCAGTGTTTCCTTGATTGAATTAGCTCTCACACCAATATTTGCGTCTAGAGCCTTTGCATTGAGGGCTATCTGAAAACGGCTGTGGCGCTGAAGTTGCCTGAGAATGTGGAGTTGGTGGCATGTGAAACCCGCATGTGGAGCATTCGTTTGTGTGGGATGCTCACCAAGCTTCATTTCAGTCCTAGGTACTCAAAGGGCACTAAGCATAGAGTGTGAAAACTGAGTTTCCTTGAGAGCTGCTTAGAAGCCTGATGGTTTGTGAAGTTAGTGAGCCAAATGGAGTTGTTCTCCCACAAGAACCACTCGGCTGATCCTTCTTCAATATGCCCTTCACCAACATGCAGTGTTTCCTTGATTGAATTAGCTCTCACACCAATATTTGCGTCTAGAGCCTTTGCATTGAGGGCTATCTGAAAACGGCTGTGGCGCTGAAGTTGCCTGTGAATGTGGAGTTGGTGGCATGTGAAACCCGCATGTGGAGCATTCGTTTGTGTGGGATGCTCTACCAGGTTCATTCCTAGATAATGCACTCAAAGGGCACTAAGCATAGAGTGTGAAAACTGAGTTTCCTTGAGAGCTGCTTGGAAGCCTGATGGTGTGTGAAGTTAGTGAGCCAAATGGAGTTGTTCTCCCACAAGAACCACTCGGCTGATCCTTCTTCAATATGCCCTTCACCAACATGCAGTGTTTCCTTGATTGAATTAGCTCTCACACCAATATTTGCGTCTAGAGCCTTTGCATTGAGGGCTATCTGAAAATGGCTGTGGCTCTGAAGTTGCCTGAGAATGTGGAGTTGGTGGCATGTGAAACCCGCATGTGGAGCATTCGTTTGTGTGGGATGCTCTACCAGGTTCATTCCTAGATAATGCACTCAAAGGGCACTAAGCATAGAGTGTGAAAACTGAGTTTCCTTGAGAGCTGCTTAGAAGCCTGATGGTGTGTGAAGTTAGTGAGCCAAATGGAGTTGTTCTCCCACAAGAACCACTCGGCTGATCCTTCTTCAATATGCCCTTCACCAACATGCAGTGTTTCCTTGATTGAATTAGCTCTCACACCAATATTTGCGTCTAGAGCCTTTGCATTGAGGGCTATCTGAAAACGGCTGTGGCGCTGAAGTTGCCTGTGAATGTGCAGTTGGTGGCATGTGAAACCCGCATGTGGAGCATTCGTTTGTGTGGGATGCTCTACCAGGTTCATTCCTAGATAATGCACTCAAAGGGCACTAAGCATAGACTGTGAAAACTGAGTTTCCTTGAGAGCTGCTTGGAAGCCTGATGGTGTGTGAAGTTAGTGAGCCAAATGGAGTTGTTCTCCCACAAGAACCACTCGGCTGATCCTTCTTCAATATGCCCTTCACCAACATGCAGTGTTTCCTTGATTGAATTAGCTCTCACACCAATATTTGCGTCTAGAGCCTTTGCATTGAGGGCTATCTGAAAACGGCTGTGGCGCTGAAGTTGCCTGAGAATGTGGAGTTGGTGGCATGTGAAACCCGCATGTGGAGCATTCGTTTGTGTGGTATGCTCTACCAGGTTCATTCCTAGATAATGCACTCAAAGGGCACTAAGCATAGAGTGTGAAAACTGAGTTTCCTTGAGAGCTGCTTAGAACCCTGATGGTGTGTGAAGTTAGTGAGCCAAATGGAGTTGTTCTCCCACAAGAACCACTCGGCTGATCCTTCTTCAATATGCCCTTCACCAACATGCAGTGTTTCCTTGATTGAATTAGCTCTCACACCAATATTTGCGTCTAGAGCCTTTGCATTGAGGGCTATCTGAAAACGGCTGTGGCGCTGAAGTTGCCTGTGAATGTGCAGTTGGTGGCATGTGAAACCCGCATGTGGAGCATTCGTTTGTGTGGGATGCTCTACCAGGTTCATTCCTAGATAATGCACTCAAAGGGCACTAAGCATAGAGTGTGAAAACTGAGTTTCCTTGAGAGCTGCTTGGAAGCCTGATGGTGTGTGAAGTTAGTGAGCCAAATGGAGTTGTTCTCCCACAAGAACCACTCGGCTGATCCTTCTTCAATATGCCCTTCACCAACATGCAGTGTTTCCTTGATTGAATTAGCTCTCACACCAATATTTGCGTCTAGAGCCTTTGCATTGAGGGCTATCTGAAAATGGCTGTGGCGCTGAAGTTGCCTGTGAATGTGGAGTTGGTGGCATGTGAAACCCGCATGTGGAGCATTGGTTTGTGTGGCATGCTCAAAAAGCTTCATTTCAGTCCTAGGTACTCAAAGGGCACTAAGCATAGAGTGTGAAAACTGAGTTTCCTTGAGAGCTGCTTGGAAGCCTGATGGTGTGTGATGTTAGTGAGCCAAATGGAGTTGTTCTCCCACAAGAACCACTCGGCTGATCCTTCTTCAATATGCCCTTCACCAACATGCAGTGTTTCCTTGATTGAATTAGCTCTCACACCAATATTTGCGTCTAGAGCCTTTGCATTGAGGGCTATCTGAAAATGGCTGTGGCGCTGAAGTTGCCTGAGAATGTGGAGTTGGTGGCATGTGAAACCCGCATGTGGTGCTTTCGTTTGTGTGGCATGCTCAAAAAGCTTCATTTCAGTCCTAGGTACTCAAAGGGCACTAAGCATAGAGTGTGAAAACTGAGTTTCCTTGAGAGCTGCTTGGAAGCCTGATGGTGTGTGATGTTAGTGAGCCAAATGGAGTTGTTCTCCCACAAGAACCACTCGGCTGATCCTTCTTCAATATGCCCTTCACCAACATGCAGTGTTTCCTTGATTGAATTAGCTCTCACACCAATATTTGCGTCTAGAGCCTTTGCATTGAGGGCTATCTGAAAACGGCTGTGGCTCTGAAGTTGCCTGAGAATGTGGAGTTGGTGGCATGTGAAAGCCGCATGTGGAGCATTCGTTTGTGTGGGATGCTCTACCAGGTTCATTCCTAGATAATGCACTCAAAGGGCACTAAGCATAGACTGTGAAAACTGAGTTTCCTTGAGAGCTGCTTGGAAGCCTGATGGTGTGTGAAGTTAGTGAGCCAAATGGAGTTGTTCTCCCACAAGAACCACTCGGCTGATCCTTCTTCAATATGCCCTTCACCAACATGCAGTGTTTCCTTGATTGATTAGCTCTCACACCAATATTTGCGTCTAGAGCCTTTGCATTGAGGGCTATCTGAAAACGGCTGTGGCGCTGAAGTTGCCTGTCAATGTGGAGTTGGTGGCATGTGAAACCCGCATGTGGAGCATTCGTTTGTGTGGGATGCTCTACCAGGTTCATTCCTAGATAATGCACTCAAAGGGCACTAAGCATAGACTGTGAAAACTGAGTTTCCTTGAGAGCTGCTTAGAAGCCTGATGGTGTGTGAAGTTAGTGAGCCAAATGGAGTTGTTCTCCCACAAGAACCACTCGGCTGATCCTTCTTCAATATGCCCTTCACCAACATGCAGTGTTTCCTTGATTGAATTAGCTCTCACACCAATATTTGCGTCTAGAGCCTTTGCATTGAGGGCTATCTGAAAACGGTTGTGGCGCTGAAGTTGCCTGAGAATGTGGAGTTGGTGGCATGTGAAACCCGCATGTGGAGCATTCGTTTGTGTGGGATGCTCTACCAGGTTCATTCCTAGATAATGCACTCAAAGGGCACTAAGCATAGAGTGTGAAAACTGAGTTTCCTTGAGAGCTGCTTGGAAGCCTGATGGTGTGTGAAGTTAGTGAGCCAAATGGAGTTGTTCTCCCACAAGAACCACTCGGCTGATCCTTCTTCAATATGCCCTTCACCAACATGCAGTGTTTCCTTGATTGAATTAGCTCTCACACCAATATTTGCGTCTAGAGCCTTTGCATTGAGGGCTATCTGAAAACGGCTGTGGCTCTGAAGTTGCCTGAGAATGTGGAGTTGGTGGCATGTGAAACCCGCATGTGGAGCATTCGTTTGTGTGGCATGCTCAAAAAGCTTCATTTCAGTCCTAGGTACTCAAAGGGCACTAAGCATAGAGTGTGAAAACTGAGTTTCCTTGAGAGCTGCTTGGAAGCCTGATGGTGTGTGATGTTAGTGAGCCAAATGGAGTTGTTCTCCCACAAGAACCACTCGGCTGATCCTTCTTCAATATGCCCTTCACCAACATGCAGTGTTTCCTTGATTGAATTAGCTCTCACACCAATATTTGCGTCTAGAGCCTTTGCATTGAGGGCTATCTGAAAACGGCTGTGGCTCTGAAGTTGCCTGAGAATGTGGAGTTGGTGGCATGTGAAACCCGCATGTGAAGCATTCGTTTGTGTGGGATGCTCTACCAGGTTCATTCCTAGATAATGCACTCAAAGGGCACTAAGCATAGACTGTGAAAACTGAGTTTCCTTGAGAGCTGCTTAGAAGCCTGATGGTTTGTGAAGTTAGTGAGCCAAATGGAGTTGTTCTCCCACAAGAACCACTCGGCTGATCCTTCTTCAATATGCCCTTCACCAACATGCAGTGTTTCCTTGATTGAATTAGCTCTCACACCAATATTTGCGTCTAGAGCCTTTGCATTGAGGGCTATCTGAAAACGGCTGTGACGCTGAAGTTGCCTGTGAATGTGGAGTTGGTGGCATGTGAAACCCGCATGTGGAGCATTCGTTTTTGTGCGATGCTCTACCAGGTTCATTCCTAGATAATGCACTCAAAGGGCACTAAGCATAGAGTGTGAAAACTGAGTTTCCTTGAGAGCTGCTTGGAAGCCTGATGGTGTGTGAAGTTAGTGAGCCAAATGGAGTTGTTCTCCCACAAGAACCACTCGGCTGATCCTTCTTCAATATGCCCTTCACCAACATGCAGTGTTTCCTTGATTGAATTAGCTCTCACACCAATATTTGCGTCTAGAGCCTTTGCATTGAGGGCTATCTGAAAACGGCTGTGGCGCTGAAGTTGCCTGAGAATGTGGAGTTGGTGGCATGTGAAACCCGCATGTGGAGCATTCGTTTGTGTGGGATGCTCTACCAGGTTCATTCCTAGATAATGCACTCAAAGGGCACTAAGCATAGAGTGTGAAAACTGAGTTTCCTTGAGAGCTGCTTGGAAGCCTGATGGTGTGTGAAGTTAGTGAGCCAAATGGAGTTGTTCTCCCACAAGAACCACTCGGCTGATCCTTCTTCAATATGCCCTTCACCAACATGCAGTGTTTCCTTGATTGAATTAGCTCTCACACCAATATTTGCGTCTAGAGCCTTTGCATTGAGGGCTATCTGAAAACGGCTGTGGCGCTGAAGTTGCCTGTGAATGTGGAGTTGGTGGCATGTGAAACCCGCATGTGCAAGCATTCGTTTGTGTGGGATGCTCTACCAGGTTCATTCCTAGATAATGCACTCAAAGGGCACTAAGCATAGAGTGTGAAAACTGAGTTTCCTTGAGAGCTGCTTGGAAGCCTGATGGTGTGTGAAGTTAGTGAGCCAAATGGAGTTGTTCTCCCACAAGAACCACTCGGCTGATCCTTCTTCAATATGCCCTTCACCAACATGCAGTGTTTCCTTGATTGAATTAGCTCTCACACCAATATTTGCGTCTAGAGCCTTTGCATTGAGGGCTATCTGAAAACGGCTGTGGCGCTGAAGTTGCCTGTCAATGTGGAGTTGGTGGCATGTGAAACCCGCATGTGGAGCATTCGTTTGTGTGGGATGCTCTACCAGGTTCATTCCTAGATAATGCACTCAAAGGGCACTAAGCATAGAGTGTGAAAACTGAGTTTCCTTGAGAGCTGCTTGGAAGCCTGATGGTGTGTGAAGTTAGTGAGCCAAATGGAGTTGTTCTCCCACAAGAACCACTCGGCTGATCCTTCTTCAATATGCCCTTCACCAACATGCAGTGTTTCCTTGATTGAATTAGCTCTCACACCAATATTTGCGTCTAGAGCCTTTGCATTGAGGGCTATCTGAAAACGGCTGTGGCGCTGAAGTTGCCTGAGAATGTGGAGTTGGTGGCATGTGAAACCCGCATGTGGAGCATTCGTTTGTGTGGGATGCTCTACCAGGTTCATTCCTAGATAATGCACTCAAAGGGCACTAAGCATAGAGTGTGAAAACTGAGTTTCCTTGAGAGCTGCTTGGAAGCCTGATGGTGTGTGAAGTAAGTGAGCCAAATGGAGTTGTTCTCCCACAAGAACCACTCGGCTGATCCTTCTTCAATATGCCCTTCACCAACATGCAGTGTTTCCTTGATTGAATTAGCTCTCACACCAATATTTGCGTCTAGAGCCTTTGCATTGAGGGCTATCTGAAAACGGCTGTGGCGCTGAAGTTGCCTGAGAATGTGGAGTTGGTGGCATGTGAAACCCGCATGTGCAAGCATTCGTTTGTGTGGGATGCTCTACCAGGTTCATTCCTAGATAATGCACTCAAAGGGCACTAAGCATAGAGTGTGAAAACTGAGTTTCCTTGAGAGCTGCTTGGAAGCCTGATGGTGTGTGAAGTTAGTGAGCCAAATGGAGTTGTTCTCCCACAAGAACCACTCGGCTGATCCTTCTTCAATATGCCGTTCACCAACATGCAGTGTTTCCTTGATTGAATTAGCTCTCACACCAATATTTGCGTCTAGAGCCTTTGCATTGAGGGCTATCTGAAAACGGCTGTGGCGCTGAAGTTGCCTGAGAATGTGGAGTTGGTGGCATGTGAAACCCGCATGTGGAGCATTCGTTTGTGTGGGATGCTCACCAAGCTTCATTTCAGTCCTAGGTACTCAAAGGGCACTAAGCATAGACTGTGAAAACTGAGTTTCCTTGAGAGCTGCTTAGAATCCTGATGGTTTGTGAAGTTAGTGAGCCAAATGGAGTTGTTCTCCCACAAGAACCACTCGGCTGATCCTTCTTCAATATGCCCTTCACCAACATGCAGTGTTTCCTTGATTGAATTAGCTCTCACACCAATATTTGCGTCTAGAGCCTTTGCATTGAGGGCTATCTGAAAACGGCTGTGGCGCTGAAGTTGCCTGTGAATGTGCAGTTGGTGGCATGTGAAACCCGCATGTGGAGCATTCGTTTGTGTGGGATGCTCTACCAGGTTCATTCCTAGATAATGCACTCAAAGGGCACTAAGCATAGAGTGTGAAAACTGAGTTTCCTTGAGAGCTGCTTGGAAGCCTGATGGTGTGTGAAGTTAGTGAGCCAAATGGAGTTGTTCTCCCACAAGAACCACTCGGCTGATCCTTCTTCAATATGCCCTTCACCAACATGCAGTGTTTCCTTGATTGAATTAGCTCTCACACCAATATTTGCGTCTAGAGCCTTTGCATTGAGGGCTATCTGAAAACGGTTGTGGCGCTGAAGTTGCCTGAGAATGTGGAGTTGGTGGCATGTGAAACCCGCATGTGGAGCATTCGTTTGTGTGGGATGCTCTACCAGGTTCATTCCTAGATAATGCACTCAAAGGGCACTAAGCATAGAGTGTGAAAACTGAGTTTCCTTGAGAGCTGCTTGGAAGCCTGATGGTGTGTGAAGTTAGTGAGCCAAATGGAGTTGTTCTCCCACAAGAACCACTCGGCTGATCCTTCTTCAATATGCCGTTCACCAACATGCAGTGTTTCCTTGATTGAATTAGCTCTCACACCAATATTTGCGTCTAGAGCCTTTGCATTGAGGGCTATCTGAAAATGGCTGTGGCTCTGAAGTTGCCTGAGAATGTGGAGTTGGTGGCATGTGAAACCCGCATGTGGAGCATTCGTTTGTGTGGCATGCTCAAAAAGCTTCATTTCAGTCCTAGGTACTCAAAGGGCACTAAGCATAGAGTGTGAAAACTGAGTTTCCTTGAGAGCTGCTTGGAAGCCTGATGGTGTGTGATGTTAGTGAGCCAAATGGAGTTGTTCTCCCACAAGAACCACTCGGCTGATCCTTCTTCAATATGCCCTTCACCAACATGCAGTGTTTCCTTGATTGAATTAGCTCTCACACCAATATTTGCGTCTAGAGCCTTTGCATTGAGGGCTATCTGAAAACGGCTGTGGCGCTGAAGTTGCCTGAGAATGTGGAGTTGGTGGCATGTGAAACCCGCATGTGGAGCATTCGTTTGTGTGGGATGCTCTACCAGGTTCATTCCTAGATAATGCACTCAAAGGGCACTAAGCATAGACTGTGAAAACTGAGTTTCCTTGAGAGCTGCTTAGAAGCCTGATGGTTTGTGAAGTTAGTGAGCCAAATGGAGTTGTTCTCCCACAAGAACCACTCGGCTGATCCTTCTTCAATATGCCCTTCACCAACATGCAGTGTTTCCTTGATTGAATTAGCTCTCACACCAATATTTGCGTCTAGAGCCTTTGCATTGAGGGCTATCTGAAAACGGCTGTGACGCTGAAGTTGCCTGTGAATGTGGAGTTGGTGGCATGTGAAACCCGCATGTGGAGCATTCGTTTGTGTGGGATGCTCTACCAGGTTCATTCCTAGATAATGCACTCAAAGGGCACTAAGCATAGAGTGTGAAAACTGAGTTTCCTTGAGAGCTGCTTGGAAGCCTGATGGTGTGTGAAGTTAGTGAGCCAAATGGAGTTGTTCTCCCACAAGAACCACTCGGCTGATCCTTCTTCAATATGCCCTTCACCAACATGCAGTGTTTCCTTGATTGAATTAGCTCTCACACCAATATTTGCGTCTAGAGCCTTTACATTGAGGGCTATCTGAAAACGGCTGTGGCGCTGAAGTTGCCTGAGAATGTGGAGTTGGTGGCATGTGAAACCCGCATGTGGAGCATTCGTTTGTGTGGGATGCTCTACCAGGTTCATTCCTAGATAATGCACTCAAAGGGCACTAAGCATAGAGTGTGAAAACTGAGTTTCCTTGAGAGCTGCTTGGAAGCCTGATGGTGTGTGAAGTTAGTGAGCCAAATGGAGTTGTTCTCCCACAAGAACCACTTCGGCTGATCCTTCTTCAATATGCCCTTCACCAACATGCAGTGTTTCCTTGATTGAATTAGCTCTCACACCAATATTTGCGTCTAGAGCCTTTGCATTGAGGGCTATCTGAAAACGGCTGTGGCGCTGAAGTTGCCTGTGAATGTGGAGTTGGTGGCATGTGAAACCCGCATGTGCAAGCATTCGTTTGTGTGGGATGCTCTACCAGGTTCATTCCTAGATAATGCACTCAAAGGGCACTAAGCATTGAGTGTGAAAACTGAGTTTCCTTGAGAGCTGCTTGGAAGCCTGATGGTGTGTGAAGTTAGTGAGCCAAATGGAGTTGTTCTCCCACAAGAACCACTCGGCTGATCCTTCTTCAATATGCCCTTCACCAACATGCAGTGTTTCCTTGATTGAATTAGCTCTCACACCAATATTTGCGTCTAGAGCCTTTGCATTGAGGGCTATCTGAAAACGGCTGTGGCGCTGAAGTTGCCTGTGAATGTGCAGTTGGTGGCATGTGAAACCCGCATGTGGAGCATTCGTTTGTGTGGGATGCTCTACCAGGTTCATTCCTAGATAATGCACTCAAAGGGCACTAAGCATAGAGTGTGAAAAACTGAGTTTCCTTGAGAGCTGCTTAGAAGCCTGATGGTGTGTGAAGTTAGTGAGCCAAATGGAGTTGTTCTCCCACAAGAACCACTCGGCTGATCCTTCTTCAATATGCCCTTCACCAACATGCAGTGTTTCCTTGATTGAATTAGCTCTCACACCAATATTTGCGTCTAGAGCCTTTGCATTGAGGGCTATCTGAAAACGGCTGTGGCGCTGAAGTTGCCTGAGAATGTGGAGTTGGTGGCATGTGAAACCCGCATGTGGAGCATTCGTTTGTGTGGGATGCTCTACCAGGTTCATTCCTAGATAATGCACTCAAAGGGCACTAAGCATAGAGTGTGAAAACTGAGTTTCCTTGAGAGCTGCTTGGAAGCCTGATGGTGTGTGAAGTAAGTGAGCCAAATGGAGTTGTTCTCCCACAAGAACCACTCGGCTGATCCTTCTTCAATATGCCCTTCACCAACATGCAGTGTTTCCTTGATTGAATTAGCTCTCACACCAATATTTGCGTCTAGAGCCTTTGCATTGAGGGCTATCTGAAAACGGCTGTGGCGCTGAAGTTCCCTGAGAATGTGGAGTTGGTAGCATGTGAAACCCGCATGTGCAAGCATTCGTTTGTGTGGGATGCTCTACCAGGTTCATTCCTAGATAATGCACTCAAAGGGCACTAAGCATTGAGTGTGAAAACTGAGTTTCCTTGAGAGCTGCTTGGAAGCCTGATGGTGTGTGAAGTTAGTGAGCCAAATGGAGTTGTTCTCCCACAAGAACCACTCGGCTGATCCTTCTTCAATATGCCCTTCACCAACATGCAGTGTTTCCTTGATTGAATTAGCTCTCACACCAATATTTGCGTCTAGAGCCTTTGCATTGAGGGCTATCTGAAAACGGCTGTGGCGCTGAAGTTGCCTGTGAATGTGCAGTTGGTGGCATGTGAAACCCGCATGTGGAGCATTCGTTTGTGTGGGATGCTCTACCAGGTTCATTCCTAGATAATGCACTCAAAGGGCACTAAGCATAGAGTGTGAAAACTGAGTTTCCTTGAGAGCTGCTTGGAAGCCTGATGGTGTGTGAAGTTAGTGAGCCAAATGGAGTTGTTCTCCCACAAGAACCACTCGGCTGATCCTTCTTCAATATGCCCTTCACCAACATGCAGTGTTTCCTTGATTGAATTAGCTCTCACACCAATATTTGCGTCTAGAGCCTTTGCATTGAGGGCTATCTGAAAACGGCTGTGGCGCTGAAGTTGCCTGAGAATGTGGAGTTGGTGGCATGTGAAACCCGCATGTGGAGCATTCGTTTGTGTGGGATGCTCTACCAGGTTCATTCCTAGATAATGCACTCAAAGGGCACTAAGCATAGAGTGTGAAAACTGAGTTTCCTTGAGAGCTGCTTGGAAGCCTGATGGTGTGTGAAGTAAGTGAGCCAAATGGAGTTGTTCTCCCACAAGAACCACTCGGCTGATCCTTCTTCAATATGCCCTTCACCAACATGCAGTGTTTCCTTGATTGAATTAGCTCTCACACCAATATTTGCGTCTAGAGCCTTTGCATTGAGGGCTATCTGAAAACGGCTGTGGCGCTGAAGTTGCCTGAGAATGTGGAGTTGGTGGCATGTGAAACCCGCATGTGCAAGCATTCGTTTGTGTGGGATGCTCTACCAGGTTCATTCCTAGATAATGCACTCAAAGGGCACTAAGCATAGAGTGTGAAAACTGAGTTTCCTTGAGAGCTGCTTGGAAGCCTGATGGTGTGTGAAGTTAGTGAGCCAAATGGAGTTGTTCTCCCACAAGAACCACTCAGCTGATCCTTCTTCAATATGCCCTTCACCAACATGCAGTGTTTCCTTGATTGAATTAGCTCTCACACCAATATTTGCGTCTAGAGCCTTTGCATTGAGGGCTATCTGAAAACGGCTGTGGCGCTGAAGTTGCCTGAGAATGTGGAGTTGGTGGCATGTGAAACCCGCATGTGGAGCATTCGTTTGTGTGGGATGCTCACCAAGCTTCATTTCAGTCCTAGGTACTCAAAGGGCACTAAGCATAGACTGTGAAAACTGAGTTTCCTTGAGAGCTGCTTAGAAGCCTGATGGTTTGTGAAGTTAGTGAGCCAAATGGAGTTGTTCTCCCACAAGAACCACTCTTCTGATCCTTCTTCAATATGCCCTTTCTACAGCAACATGCAGTGTTTCCTTGATTGAATTAGCTCTCACACCAATATTTGCGTCTAGAGCCTTTGCATTGAGGGCTATCTGAAAACGGCTGTGGCGCTGAAGTTGCCTGTGAATGTGCAGTTGGTGGCATGTGAAACCCGCATGTGGAGCATTCGTTTGTGTGGGATGCTCTACCAGGTTCATTCCTAGATAATGCACTCAAAGGGCACTAAGCATAGAGTGTGAAAACTGAGTTTCCTTGAGAGCTGCTTGGAAGCCTGATGGTGTGTGAAGTTAGTGAGCCAAATGGAGTTGTTCTCCCACAAGAACCACTCGGCTGATCCTTCTTCAATATGCCCTTCACCAACATGCAGTGTTTCCTTGATTGAATTAGCTATCACACCAATATTTGCGTCTAGAGCCTTTGCATTGAGGGCTATCTGAAAACGGTTGTGGCGCTGAAGTTGCGTGAGAATGTGGAGTTGGTGGCATGTGAAACCCGCATGTGGAGCATTCGTTTGTGTGGGATGCTCTACCAGGTTCATTCCTAGATAATGCACTCAAAGGGCACTAAGCATAGAGTGTGAAAACTGAGTTTCCTTGAGAGCTGCTTGGAAGCCTGATGGTGTGTGAAGTTAGTGAGCCAAATGGAGTTGTTCTCCCACAAGAACCACTCGGCTGATCCTTCTTCAATATGCCCTTCACCAACATGCAGTGTTTCCTTGATTGAATTAGCTCTCACACCAATATTTGCGTCTAGAGCCTTTGCATTGAGGGCTATCTGAAAACGGCTGTGGCGCTGAAGTTGCCTGTGAATGTGGAGTTGGTGGCATGTGAAACCCGCATGTGGAGCATTCGTTTGTGTGGGATGCTCTACCAGGTTCATTCCTAGATAATGCACTCAAAGGGCACTAAGCATAGAGTGTGAAAACTGAGTTTCCTTGAGAGCTGCTTGGAAGCCTGATGGTGTGTGAAGTTAGTGAGCCAAATGGAGTTGTTCTCCCACAAGAACCACTCGGCTGATCCTTCTTCAATATGCCCTTCACCAACATGCAGTGTTTCCTTGATTGAATTAGCTCTCACACCAATATTTGCGTCTAGAGCCTTTGCATTGAGGGCTATCTGAAAACGGCTGTGGCGCTGAAGTTGCCTGTGAATGTGCAGTTGGTGGCATGTGAAACCCGCATGTGCAAGCATTCGTTTGTGTGGGATGCTCTACCAGGTTCATTCCTAGATAATGCACTCAAAGGGCACTAAGCATAGACTGTGAAAACTGAGTTTCCTTGAGAGCTGCTTGGAAGCCTGATGGTGTGTGAAGTTAGTGAGCCAAATGGAGTTGTTCTCCCACAAGAACCACTCGGCTGATCCTTCTTCAATATGCCCCTCACCAACATGTAGTGTTTCCTTGATTGATTAGCTCTCACACCAATATTTGCGTCTAGAGCCTTTGCATTGAGGGCTATCTGAAAACGGCTGTGGCGCTGAAGTTGCCTGTGAATGTGCAGTTGGTGGCATGTGAAACCCGCATGTGGAGCATTCGTTTGTGTGGGATGCTCTACCAGGTTCATTCCTAGATAATGCACTCAAAGGGCACTAAGCATAGAGTGTGAAAACTGAGTTTCCTTGAGAGCTGCTTGGAAGCCTGATGGTGTGTGAAGTTAGTGAGCCAAATGGAGTTGTTCTCCCACAAGAACCACTCGGCTGATCCTTCTTCAATATGCCCTTCACCAACATGCAGTGTTTCCTTGATTGAATTAGCTCTCACACCAATATTTGCGTCTAGAGCCTTTGCATTGAGGGCTATCTGAAAACGGCTGTTGCGCTGAAGTTGCCTGAGAATGTGGAGTTGGTGGCATGTGAAACCCGCATGTGGAGCATTCGTTTGTGTGGGATGCTCTACCAGGTTCATTCCTAGATAATGCACTCAAAGGGCACTAAGCATAGAGTGTGAAAACTGAGTTTCCTTGAGAGCTGCTTGGAAGCCTGATGGTGTGTGAAGTTAGTGAGCCAAATGGAGTTGTTCTCCACAAGAACCACTCGGCTGATCCTTCTTCAATATGCCCTTCACCAACATGCAGTGTTTCCTTGATTGAATTAGCTCTCACACCAATATTTGCGTCTAGAGCCTTTGCATTGAGGGCTATCTGAAAACGGCTGTGGCGCTGAAGTTGCCTGTGAATGTGGAGTTGGTGGCATGTGAAACCCGCATGTGGAACATTCGTTTGTGTGGGATGCTCTACCAGGTTCATTCCTAGATAATGCACTCAAAGGGCACTAAGCATAGAGTGTGAAAACTGAGTTTCCTTGAGAGCTGCTTGGAAGCCTGATGGTGTGTGAAGTTAGTGAGCCAAATGGAGTTGTTCTCCCACAAGAACCACTCGGCTGATCCTTCTTCAATATGCCCTTCACCAACATGCAGTGTTTCCTTGATTGAATTAGCTCTCACACCAATATTTGCGTCTAGAGCCTTTGCATTGAGGGCTATCTGAAAACGGCTGTGGCGCTGAAGTTGCCTGAGAATGTGGAGTTGGTGGCATGTGAAACCCGCATGTGGAGCATTCGTTTGTGTGGGATGCTCTACCAGGTTCATTCCTAGATAATGCACTCAAAGGGCACTAAGCATAGAGTGTGAAAACTGAGTTTCCTTGAGAGCTGCTTGGAAGCCTGATGGTGTGTGAAGTTAGTGAGCCAAATGGAGTTGTTCTCCCACAAGAACCACTCGGCTGATCCTTCTTCAATATGCCCTTCACCAACATGCAGTGTTTCCTTGATTGAATTAGCTCTCACACCAATATTTGCGTCTAGAGCCTTTGCACTGAGGGCTATCTGAAAACGGCTGTGGCGCTGAAGTTGCCTGAGAATGTGGAGTTGGTGGCATGTGAAACCCGCATGTGGAGCATTCGTTTGTGTGGGATGCTCACCAAGCTTTTTTCAGTCCTAGGTACTCAAAGGGCACTAAGCATAGACTGTGAAACTGAGTTTCCTTGAGAGCTGCTTAGAAGCCTGATGGTGTGTGAAGTTAGTGAGCCAAATGGAGTTGTTCTCCCACAAGAACCACTCGGCTGATCCTTCTTCAATATGCCCTTCACCAACATGCAGTGTTTCCTTGATTGAATTAGCTCTCACACCAATATTTGCGTCTAGAGCCTTTGCATTGAGGGCTATCTGAAAACGGCTGTGGCGCTGAAGTTGCCTGTGAATGTGGAGTTGGTGGCATGTGAAACCCGCATGTGGAGCATTCGTTTGTGTGGGATGCTCTACCAGGTTCATTCCTAGATAATGCACTCAAAGGGCACTAAGCATAGAGTGTGAAAACTGAGTTTCCTTGAGAGCTGCTTGGAAGCCTGATGGTGTGTGAAGTTAGTGAGCCAAATGGAGTTGTTCTCCCACAAGAACCACTCGGCTGATCCTTCTTCAATATGCCCTTCACCAACATGCAGTGTTTCCTTGATTGAATTAGCTCTCACACCAATATTTGCGTCTAGAGCCTTTGCATTGAGGGCTATCTGAAAACGGCTGTGGCGCTGAAGTTGCCTGAGAATGTGGAGTTGGTGGCATGTGAAACCCGCATGTGGAGCATTCGTTTGTGTGGGATGCTCTACCAGGTTCATTCCTAGATAATGCACTCAAAGGGCACTAAGCATAGAGTGTGAAAACTGAGTTTCCTTGAGAGCTGCTTGGAAGCCTGATGGTGTGTGAAGTTAGTGAGCCAAATGGAGTTGTTCTCCCACAAGAACCACTCGGCTGATCCTTCTTCAATATGCCCTTCACCAACATGCAGTGTTTCCTTGATTGAATTAGCTCTCACACCAATATTTGCGTCTAGAGCCTTTGCATTGAGGGCTATCTGAAAACGGCTGTGGCGCTGAAGTTGCCTGTGAATGTGGAGTTGGTGGCATGTGAAACCCGCATGTGCAAGCATTCGTTTGTGTGGGATGCTCTACCAGGTTCATTCCTAGATAATGCACTCAAAGGGCACTAAGCATTGAGTGTGAAAACTGAGTTTCCTTGAGAGCTGCTTGGAAGCCTGATGGTGTGTGAAGTTAGTGAGCCAAATGGAGTTGTTCTCCCACAAGAACCACTCGGCTGATCCTTCTTCAATATGCCCTTCACCAACATGCAGTGTTTCCTTGATTGAATTAGCTCTCACACCAATATTTGCGTCTAGAGCCTTTGCATTGAGGGCTATCTGAAAACGGCTGTGGCGCTGAAGTTGCCTGTGAATGTGGAGTTGGTGGCATGTGAAACCCGCATGTGGAGCATTCGTTTGTGTGGGATGCTCTACCAGGTTCATTCCTAGATAATGCACTCAAAGGGCACTAAGCATAGAGTGTGAAAACTGAGTTTCCTTGAGAGCTGCTTGGAAGCCTGATGGTGTGTGTGAAGTTAGTGAGCCAAATGGAGTTGTTCTCCCACAAGAACCACTCGGCTGATCCTTCTTCAATATGCCCTTCACCAACATGCAGTGTTTCCTTGATTGAATTAGCTCTCACACCAATATTTGCGTCTAGAGCCTTTGCATTGAGGGCTATCTGAAAACGGCTGTGGCGCTGAAGTTGCCTGAGAATGTGGAGTTGGTGGCATGTGAAACCCGCATGTGGAGCATTCGTTTGTGTGGGATGCTCTACCAGGTTCATTCCTAGATAATGCACTCAAAGGGCACTAAGCATAGAGTGTGAAAACTGAGTTTCCTTGAGAGCTGCTTGGAAGCCTGATGGTGTGTGAAGTTAGTGAGCCAAATGGAGTTGTTCTCCCACAAGAACCACTCGGCTGATCCTTCTTCAATATGCCCTTCACCAACATGCAGTGTTTCCTTGATTGAATTAGCTCTCACACCAATATTTGCGTCTAGAGCCTTTGCATTGAGGGCTATCTAAAAACGGTTGTGGCGCTGAAGTTGCCTGTCAATGTGGAGTTGGTGGCATGTGAAACCCGCATGTGGAGCATTCGTTTGTGTGGGATGCTCTACCAGGTTCATTCCTAGATAATGCACTCAAAGGGCACTAAGCATAGAGGGTGAAAACTGAGTTTCCTTGAGAGCTGCTTGGAAGCCTGATGGTGTGTGAAGTTAGTGAGCCAAATGGAGTTGTTCACCCACAAGAACCACTCGGCTGATCCTTCTTCAATATGCCCTTCACCAACATGCAGTGTTTCCTTGATTGAATTAGCTCTCACACCAATATTTGCGTCTAGAGCCTTTGCATTGAGGGCTATCTGAAAATGGCTGTGGCTCTGAAGTTGCCTGAGAATGTGGAGTTGGTGGCATGTGAAACCCGCATGTGGAGCATTCGTTTGTGTGGGATGCTCTACCAGGTTCATTCCTAGATAATGCACTCAAAGGGCACTAAGCATAGAGTGTGAAAACTGAGTTTCCTTGAGAGCTGCTTGGAAGCCTGATGGTTTGTGAAGTTAGTGAGCCAAATGGAGTTGTTCTCCCACAAGAACCACTCGGCTGATCCTTCTTCAATATGCCCTTCACCAACATGCAGTGTTTCCTTGATTGAATTAGCTCTCACACCAATATTTGCGTCTAGAGCCTTTGCATTGAGGGCTATCTGAAAACGGCTGTGGCGCTGAAGTTGCCTGAGAATGTGGAGTTGGTGGCATGTGAAACCCGCATGTGGAGCATTCGTTTGTGTGGGATGCTCACCAAGCTTCATTTCAGTCCTAGGTACTCAAAGGGCACTAAGCATAGACTGTGAAAACTGAGTTTCCTTGAGAGCTGCTTAGAAGCCTGATGGTTTGTGAAGTTAGTGAGCCAAATGGAGTTGTTCTCCCACAAGAACCACTCGGCTGATCCTTCTTCAATATGCCCTTCACCAACATGCAGTGTTTCCTTGATTGAATTAGCTCTCACACCAATATTTGCGTCTAGAGCCTTTGCATTGAGGGCTATCTGAAAACGGCTGTGGCGCTGAAGTTGCCTGTGAATGTGCAGTTGGTGGCATGTGAAACCCGCATGTGGAGCATTCGTTTGTGTGGGATGCTCTACCAGGTTCATTCCTAGATAATGCACTCAAAGGGCACTAAGCATAGAGTGTGAAAACTGAGTTTCCTTGAGAGCTGCTTGGAAGCCTGATGGTGTGTGAAGTTAGTGAGCCAAATGGAGTTGTTCTCCCACAAGAACCACTCGGCTGATCCTTCTTCAATATGCCTTTCAGAAACATGCAGTGTTTCCTTGATTGAATTAGCTCTCACACCAATATTTGCGTCTAGAGCCTTTGCATTGAGGGCTATCTGAAAACGGCTGTGGCGCTGAAGTTGCCTGTGAATGTGGATTTGGTGGCATGTGAAACCCGCATGTGGAACATTCGTTTGTGTGGGATGCTCTACCAGGTTCATTCCTAGATAATGCACTCAAAGGGCACTAAGCATAGAGTGTGAAAACTGAGTTTCCTTGAGAGCTGCTTGGAAGCCTGATGGTGTGTGAAGTTAGTGAGCCAAATGGAGTTGTTCTCCCACAAGAACCACTCGGCTGATCCTTCTTCAATATGCCCTTCACCAACATGCAGTGTTTCCTTGATTGAATTAGCTCTCACACCAATATTTGCGTCTAGAGCCTTTGCATTGAGGGCTATCTGAAAATGGCTGTGGCTCTGAAGTTGCCTGAGAATGTGGAGTTGGTGGCATGTGAAACCCGCATGTGGAGCATTCGTTTGTGTGGGATGCTCTACCAGGTTCATTCCTAGATAATGCACTCAAAGGGCACTAAGCATAGAGTGTGAAAACTGAGTTTCCTTGAGAGCTGCTTGGAAGCCTGATGGTGTGTGAAGTTAGTGAGACAAATGGAGTTGTTCTCCCACAAGAACCACTCGGCTGATCCTTCTTCAATATGCCCTTCACCAACATGCAGTGTTTCCTTGATCGAATTAGCTCTCACACCAATATTTGCGTCTAGAGCCTTTGCATTGAGGGCTATCTGAAAACGGCTGTGGCGCTGAAGTTGCCTGAGAATGTGGAGTTGGTGGCATGTGAAACCCGCATGTGGAGCATTCGTTTGTGTGGGATGCTCACCAAGCTTCATTTCAGTCCTAGGTACTCAAAGGGCACTAAGCATAGACTGTGAAAACTGAGTTTCCTTGAGAGCTGCTTAGAAGCCTGATGGTTTGTGAAGTTAGTGAGCCAAATGGAGTTGTTCTCCCACAAGAACCACTCGGCTGATCCTTCTTCAATATGCCCTTCACCAACATGCAGTGTTTCCTTGATTGAATTAGCTCTCACACCAATATTTGCGTCTGGAGCCTTTGCATTGAGGGCTATCTGAAAACGGCTGTGGCGCTGAAGTTGCCTGTGAATGTGCAGTTGGTGGCATGTGAAACCCGCATGTGGAGCATTCGTTTGTGTGGGATGCTCTACCAGGTTCATTCCTAGATAATGCACTCAAAGGGCACTAAGCATAGAGTGTGAAAACTGAGTTTCCTTGAGAGCTGCTTGGAAGCCTGATGGTGTGTGAAGTTAGTGAGCCAAATGGAGTTGTTCTCCCACAAGAACCACTCGGCTGATCCTTCTTCAATATGCCCTTCACCAACATGCAGTGTTTCCTTGATTGAATTAGCTCTCACACCAATATTTGCGTCTAGAGCCTTTGCATTGAGGGCTATCTGAAAACGGCTGTGGCTCTGAAGTTGCGTGAGAATGTGGAGTTGGTGGCATGTGAAACCCGCATGTGGAGCATTCGTTTGTGTGGGATGCTCTACCAGGTTCATTCCTAGATAATGCACTCAAAGGGCACTAAGCCTAGAGTATGAAAACTGAGTTTCCTTGAGAGCTGCTTGGAAGCCTGATGGTGTGTGAAGTTAGTGAGCCAAATGGAGTTGTTCTCCCACAAGAACCACTCGGCTGATCCTTCTTCAATATGCCTTTCACAAACATGCAGTGTTTCCTTGATTGAATTAGCTCTCACACCAATATTTGCGTCTAGAGCCTTTGCATTGAGGGCTATCTGAAAACGGCTGTGGCACTGAAGTTGCCTGAGAATGTGGAGTTGGTGGCATGTGAAACCCGCATGTGGAGCATTCGTTTGTGTGGGATGCTCTACCAGGTTCATTCCTAGATAATGCACTCAAAGGGCACTAAGCATAGAGTGTGAAAACTGAGTTTCCTTGAGAGCTGCTTGGAAGCCTGATGGTGTGTTAAGTTAGTGAGCCAAATGGAGTTGTTCTCCCACAAGAACCACTCGGCTGATCCTTCTTCAATATGCCCTTCACCAACATGCAGTGTTTCCTTGATTGAATTAGCTCTCACACCAATATTTGCGTCTAGAGCCTTTGCATTGAGGGCTATCTGAAAACGGCTGTGGCGCTGAAGTTGCCTGTGAATGTGGAGTTGGTGGCATGTGAAACCCGCATGTGGAGCATTCGTTTGTGTGGGATGCTCTACCAGGTTCATTCCTAGATAATGCACTCAAAGGGCACTAAGCATAGAGTGTGAAAACTGAGTTTCCTTGAGAGCTGCTTGGAAGCCTGATGGTGTGTGATGTTAGTGAGCCAAATGGAGTTGTTCTCCCACAAGAACCACTCGGCTGATCCTTCTTCAATATGCCTTTCACCAACATGCAGTGTTTCCTTGATTGAATTAGCTCTCACACCAATATTTGCGTCTAGAGCCTTTGCATTGAGGGCTATCTGAAAACGGCTGTGGCTCTGAAGTTGCCTGTGAATGTGGAGTTGGTGGCATGTGAAACCCGCATGTGGAGCATTCGTTTGTGTGGGATGCTCACCAAGCTTCATTTCAGTCCTAGGTACTCAAAGGGCACTAAGCATAGACTGTGAAAACTGAGTTTCCTTGAGAGCTGCTTAGAAGCCTGATGGTTTGTGAAGTTAGTGAGCCAAATGGAGTTGTTCTCCCACAAGAACCACTCGGCTGATCCTTCTTCAATATGCCCTTCACCAACATGCAGTGTTTCCTTGATTGATTAACTCTCACACCAATATTTGCGTCTAGAGCCTTTGCATTGAGGGCTATCTGAAAACGGCTGTGGCGCTGAAGTTGCCTGTGAATGTGGAGTTGGTGGCATGTGAAACCCGCATGTGGAGCATTCGTTTGTGTGGGATGCTCTACCAGGTTCATTCCTAGATAATGCACTCAAAGGGCACTAAGCATAGAGTGTGAAAACTGAGTTTCCTTGAGAGCTGCTTGGAAGCCTGATGGTGTGTGAAGTTAGTGAGCCAAATGGAGTTGTTCTCCCACAAGAACCACTCGGCTGATCCTTCTTCAATATGCCCTTCACCAACATGCAGTGTTTCCTTGATTGAATTAGCTCTCACACCAATATTTGCGTCTAGAGCCTTTGCATTGAGGGCTATCTGAAAACGGCTGTGGCTCTGAAGTTGCGTGAGAATGTGGAGTTGGTGGCATGTGAAACCCGCATGTGGAGCATTCGTTTGTGTGGGATGCTTTACCAGGTTCATTTTAGTCCTAGGTACTCAAAGGGCACTAAGCATAGACTGTGAAAACTGAGTTTCCTTGAGAGCTGCTTAGAAGCCTGATGGTTTGTGAAGTTAGTGAGCCAAATGGAGTTGTTCTCCCACAAGAACCACTCGGCTGATCCTTCTTCAATATGCCCTTCACCAACATGCAGTGTTTCCTTGATTGAATTAGCTCTCACACCAATATTTGCGTCTAGAGCCTTTGCATTGAGGGCTATCTGAAAACGGCTGTGGCGCTGAAGTTGCCTGAGAATGTGGAGTTGGTGGCATGTGAAACCCGCATGTGGAGCATTCGTTTGTGTGGGATGCTCTACCAGGTTCATTCCTAGATAATGCACTCAAAGGGCACTAAGCATAGAGTGTGAAAACTGAGTTTCCTTGAGAGCTGCTTGGAAGCCTGATGGTGTGTGAAGTTAGTGAGCCAAATGGAGTTGTTCTCCCACAAGAACCACTCGGCTGATCCTTCTTCAATATGCCCTTCACCAACATGCAGTGTTTCCTTGATTGAATTAGCTCTCACACCAATATTTGCGTCTAGAGCCTTTGCATTGAGGGCTATCTGAAAACGGCTGTGGCGCTGAAGTTGCCTGAGAATGTGGAGTTGGTGGCATGTGAAACCCGCATGTGGAGCATTCATTTGTGTGGGATGCTCACCAAGCTTCATTTCAGTCCTAGGTACTCAAATGGCACTAAGCATAGAGTGTGAAAACTGAGTTTCCTTGAGAGCTGCTTAGAAGCTTGATGGTGTGTGAAGTTAGTGAGCCAAATGGAGTTGTTCTCCCACAAGAACCACTCGGCTGATCCTTCTTCAATATGCCCTTCACCAACATGCAGTGTTTCCTTGATTGAATTAGCTCTCACACCAATATTTGCGTCTAGAGCCTTTGCATTGAGGGCTATCTGAAAACGGCTGTGGCGCTGAAGTTGCCTGTGAATGTGGAGTTGGTGGCATGTGAAACCCGCATGTGGAGCATTCGTTTGTGTGGGATGCTCTACCAGGTTCATTCCTAGATAATGCACTCAAAGGGCACTAAGCATAGAGTGTGAAAACTGAGTTTCCTTGAGAGCTGCTTGGAATCCTGATGGTGTGTGAAGTTAGTGAGCCAAATGGAGTTGTTCTCCCACAAGAACCACTCGGCTGATCCTTCTTCAATATGCCCTTCACCAACATGCAGTGTTTCCTTGATTGAATTAGCTCTCACACCAATATTTGCGTCTAGAGCCTTTGCATTGAGGGCTATCTGAAAACGGCTGTGGCGCTGAAGTTGCCTGTGAATGTGGAGTTGGTGGCATGTGAAACCCGCATGTGGAGCATTCGTTTGTGTGGGATGCTCTACCAGGTTCATTCCTAGATAATGCACTCAAAGGGCACTAAGCATAGAGTGTGAAAACTGAGTTTCCTTGAGAGCTGCTTGGAAGCCTGATGGTGTGTGAAGTTAGTGAGCCAAATGGAGTTGTTCTCCCACAAGAACCACTCGGCTGATCCTTCTTCAATATGCCCTTCACCAACATGCAGTGTTTCCTTGATTGAAATAGCTCTCACACCAATATTTGCGTCTAGAGCCTTTGCATTGAGGGCTATCTGAAAACGGCTGTGGCGCTGAAGTTGCCTGAGAATGTGGAGTTGGTGGCATGTGAAACCCGCATGTGGAGCATTCGTTTGTGTGGGATGCTCACCAAGCTTCATTTCAGTCCTAGGTACTCAAAGGGCACTAAGCATAGACTGGCACTAAGCATAGACTGTGAAAACTGAGTTTCCTTGAGAGCTGCTTAGAAAGCCTGATGGTTTGTGAAGTTAGTGAGCCAAATGGAGTTGTTCTCCCACAAGAACCACTCGGCTGATCCTTCTTCAATATGCCCTTCACCAACATGCAGTGTTTCCTTGATTGATTAACTCTCACACCAATATTTGCGTCTAGAGCCTTTGCATTGAGGGCTATCTGAAAACGGCTGTGGCTCTGAAGTTGCCTGAGAATGTGGAGTTGGTGGCATGTGAAACCCGCATGTGGAGCATTCGTTTGTGTGGGATGCTTTACCAGGTTCATTTCAGTCCTAGGTACTCAAAGGGCACTAAGCATAGACTGTGAAAACTGAGTTTCCTTGAGAGCTGCTTAGAAGCCTGATGGTTTGTGAAGTTAGTGAGCCAAATGGAGTTGTTCTCCCACAAGAAACCACTCGGCTGATCCTTCTTCAATATGCCCTTCACCAACATGCAGTGTTTCCTTGATTGATTAGCTCTCACACCAATATTTGCGTCTAGAGCCTTTGCATTGAGGGCTATCTGAAAACGGCTGTGGCGCTGAAGTTGCCTGAGAATGTGGAGTTTGGTGGCATGTGAAACCCGCATGTGGAGCATTCGTTTTGTGTGGGATGCTCTACCAGGTTCATTCCTAGATAATGCACTCAAAGGGCACTAAGCCTAGAGTGTGAAAACTGAGTTTCCTTGAGAGCTGCTTGGAAGCCTGATGGTGTGTGAAGTTAGTGAGCCAAATGGAGTTGTTCTCCCACAAGAACCACTCGGCTGATCCTTCTTCAATATGCCTTTCACAAACATGCAGTGTTTCCTTGATTGAATTAGTTCTCACACCAATATTTTGCGTCTAGAGCCTTTGCATTGAGGGCTATCTGAAAACGGCTGTGGCGCTGAAGTTGCCTGAGAATGTGGAGTTGGTGGCATGTGAAAACCCGCATGTGGAGCATTCGTTTGTGTGGGATGCTCTACCAGGTTCATTCCTAGATAATGCACTCAAAGGGCACTAAGCATAGAGTGTGAAAAACTGAGTTTCCTTGAGAGCTGCTTGGAAGCCTGATGGTGTGTGAAGTTAGTGAGCCAAATGGAGTTGTTCTCCCACAAGAAACCACTCGGCTGATCCTTCTTCAATATGCCCTTCACCAACATGCAGTGTTTCCTTGATTGAATTAGCTCTCACCACCAATATTTGCGTCTAGAGCCTTTGCATTGAGGGCTATCTGAAAACGGCTGTGGCGCTGAAGTTGCCTGAGAATGTGGAGTTGGTGGCATGTGAAACCCGCATGTGGAGCATTCGTTTGTGTGGGATGCTCACCAAGCTTCATTTCAGTCCTAGGTACTCAAAGGGCACTAAGCATAGAGTGTGAAAACTGAGTTTCCTTGAGAGCTGCTTAGAAGCTTGATGGTTTGTGAAGTTAGTGAGCCAAATGGAGTTGTTCTCCCACAAGAACCACTCGGCTGATCCTTCTTCAATATGCCCTTCACCAACATGCAGTGTTTCCTTGATTGAATTAGCTCTCACACCAATATTTGCGTCTAGAGCCTTTGCATTGAGGGCTATCTGAAAACGGCTGTGGCGCTGAAGTTGCCTGTGAATGTGCAGTTGGTGGCATGTGAAACCCGCATGTGGAGCATTCGTTTGTGTGGGATGCTCTATCAGGTTCATTCCTAGATAATGCACTCAAAGGGCACTAAGCATAGAGTGTGAAAACTGAGTTTCCTTGAGAGCTGCTTGGAATCCTGATGGTGTGTGAAGTTAGTGAGCCAAATGGAGTTGTTCTCCCACAAGAACCACTCGGCTGATCCTTCTTCAATATGCCTTTCAGAAACATGCAGTGTTTTCCTTGATTGAATTAGCTCTCACACCAATATTTGCGTCTAGAGCCTTTGCATTGAGGGCTATCTGAAAACGGCTGTGGCGCTGAAGTTGCCTGTGAATGTGGAGTTTGGTGGCATGTGAAACCCGCATGTGGAACATTCGTTTGTGTGGGATGCTCTACCAGGTTCATTCCTAGATAATGCACTCAAAGGGCATTAAGCATAGAGTGTGAAAACTGAGTTTCCTTGAGAGCTGCTTGGAAGCCTGATGGTGTGTGAAGTTAGTGAGCCAAATGGAGTTGTTCTCCCACAAGAACCACTCGGCTGATCCTTCTTCAATATGCCCTTCACCAACATGCAGTGTTTCCTTGATTGAAATAGCTCTCACACCAATATTTGCGTCTAGAGCCTTTGCATTGAGGGCTATCTGAAAAACGGCTGTGGCGCTGAAGTTGCCTGAGAATGTGGAGTTGGTGGCATGTGAAACCCGCATGTGGAGCATTCGTTTGTGTGGGATGCTCACCAAGCTTCATTTCCGTCCTAGGTACTCAAAGGGCACTAAGCATAGACTGTGAAAACTGAGTTTCCTTGAGAGCTGCTTAGAAGCCTGATGGTTTGTGAAGTTAGTGAGCCAAATGGAGTTGTTCTCCCACAAGAACCACTCGGCTGATCCTTCTTCAATATGCCCTTCACCAACATGCAGTGTTTTCCTTGATTGAATTAGCTCTCACACCAATATTTGCGTCTAGAGCCTTTGCATTGAGGGCTATCTGAAAACGGCTGTGGCGCTGAAGTTGCCTGTGAATGTGGAGTTGGTGGCATGTGAAACCCGCATGTGGAGCATTCGTTTGTGTGGGATGCTCTACCAGGTTCATTCCTAGATAATTGCACTCAAAGGGCACTTAGCATAGAGTGTGAAAACTGAGTTTCTTTGAGAGCTGCTTGGAAGCCTGATGGTGTGTGAAGTTAGTGAGCCAAATGGAGTTGTTCTCCCACAAGAACCACTCGACTGATCCTTCTTCAATATGCCCTTCACCAACATGCAGTGTTTCCTTGATTGAATTAGCTCTCACACCAATATTTGCGTCTAGAGCCTTTGCATTGAGGGCTATCTGAAAACGGCTGTGGCGCTGAAGTTGCCTGTGAATGTGGAGTTGGTGGCATGTGAAACCCGCATGTAGAGCATTCGTTTGTGTGGGATGCTCTACCAGGTTCATTTCAGTCCTAGCCATACAAAGGGCACTAAGCATAGAGTGTGAATACTGAGTTTCCTTGAGAGCTGCTTGGAAGCCTGATGGTGTGTGAAGTTAGTGAGCCAAATGGAGTTGTTCTCCCACAAGAACCACTCGGCTGATCCTTCTTCAATATGCCCTTCACCAACATGCAGTGTTTCCTTGATTGAATTAGCTCTCACACCAATATTTGCGTCTAGAGCCTTTGCATTGAGGGCTATCTGAAAAACGGCTGTGGCGCTGAAGTTGCCTGTGAATGTGGAGTTGGTGGCATGTGAAACCCGCATGTGGAGCATTCGTTTGTGTGGGATGCTCTACCAGGTTCATTTAGGTCCTAGCCATACAAAGGGCACTAAGCATAGAGTGTGAAAAACTGAGTTTCCTTAAGAGCTGCTTGGAAGCCTGATGGTGTGTGAAGTTAGTGAGCCAAATGGAGTTGTTCTCCCACAAGAACCACTCGGCTGATCCTTCTTCAATATGCCCTTCACCAACATGCAGTGTTTTCCTTGATTGAATTAGCTCTCACACCAATATTTGCGTCTAGAGCCTTTGCATTGAGGGCTATCTGAAAAACGGCTGTGGCGCTGATGTTGCCTGTGAATGTGGAGTTGGTGGCATGTGAAACCCAAATGTGGAGCATTCGTTTGTGTGGGATGCTCTACCAGGTTCATTCCTAGATAATGCACTCAAAGGGCACTAAGCATAGAGTGTGAAAACTGAGTTTCCTTGAGAGCTGCTTGGAAGCCTGATGGTGTGTGAAGTTAGTGAGCCAAATGGAGTTGTTCTCCCACAAGAAACCACTCGGCTGATCCTTCTTCAATATGCCCTTCACCAACATGCAGTGTTTTCCTTGATTGAATTAGCTCTCACACCAATATTTGCGTCTAGAGCCTTTGCATTGAGGGCTATCTGAAAACGGCTGTGGCGCTGAAGTTGCCTGTGAATGTGGAGTTGGTGGCATGTGAAAACCCGCATGTGGAGCATTCGTTTGTGTGGGATGCTCTACCAGGTTCATTCCTAGATAATGCACTCAAAGGGCACTAAGCATAGAGTGTGAAAACTGAGTTACCTTGAGAGCTGCTTGGAAGCCTGATGGTGTGTGAAGTTAGTGAGCCAAATGGAGTTGTTCTCCCACAAGAACCACTCGGCTGATCCTTCTTCAATATGCCCTTCACCAACATGCAGTGTTTCCTTGATTGAATTAGCTCTCACACCAATATTTGCGTCTAGAGCCCTTTGCATTGAGGGCTATCTGAAAACGGCTGTGGCGCTGAAGTTGCCTGTGAATGTGGAGTTGGTGGCATGTGAAAGCCGCATGTGGAGCATTCGTTTGTGTGGGATGCTCTACCAGGTTCATTCCTAGATAATGCACTCAAAGGGCACAAAGCATAGAGTGTGAAAACTGAGTTTCCTTGAGAGCTGCTTGGAAGCCTGATGGTGTGTGAAGTTAGTGAGCCAAATGGAGTTGTTCTCCGACAAGAAACCACTCGGCTGATCCTTCTTCAATATGCGCTTCACCAACATGCAGTGTTTCCTTGATTGAATTAGCTCTCACACCAATATTTGCGTCTAGAGCCTTTGCATTGAGGGCTATCTGAAAACGGCTGTGGCGCTGAAGTTGCCTGTGAATGTGGAGTTGGTGGCATGTGAAACCCGCATGTGGAGCATTCGTTTGTGTGGGATGCTCTACCAGGTTTCATTCCTAGATAATGCACAAAAAGGGCACTAAGCATAGAGTGTGAAAACTGAGTTTCCTTGAGAGCTGCTTGGAAGCCTAATGGTGTGTGAAGTTAGTGAGCCAAATGGAGTTGTTCTCCCACAAGAAACCACTCGGCTGCTGATCCTTCTTCAATATGCCCCTTCACCAACATGCAGTGTTTCCTTGATTGAATTAGGTCTCACACCAATATTTGCGTCTAGAGCCTTTGCATTGAGGGCTATCTGAAAACGGCTGTGGCGCTGAAGTTGCCTGTGAATGTGGAGTTGGTGGCATGTGAAAACCCGCATGTGGAGCAATCCTTTGTGTGGGATGCTCTACCAGGTTCATTCCTAGATAATGCACTCAAAGGGCACTAAGCATAGAGTGTGAAAACTGAGTTTCCTTGAGAGCTGCTTGGAAGCCTGATGGTGTGTGAAGTTAGTGAGCCAAATGGAGTTGTTCTCCCACAAGAAACCACTCGGCTGATCCTTCTTCAATATGCCCCTTCACCAACATGCAGTGTTTCCTTGATTGAATTAGCTCTCACACCAATATTTGCGTCTAGAGCCTTTGCATTGAGGGCTATCTGAAAACGGCTGTGGCGCTGAAGTTGCCTGTGAATGTGGAGTTGGTGGCATGTGAAACCCGCATGTGGAGCATTCGTTTGTGTGGGATGCTCTACCAGGTTCATTCCTAGATAATGCACTCAAAGGGCACTAAGCATAGAGTGTGAAAACTGAGTTTCCTTGAGAGCAGCTTGGAAGCCTGATGGTGTGTGAAGTTAGTGAGCCAAAT